>NC_072736.1:11636438-11818743 GCF_026930045.1 Uloborus diversus | reverse complement strand
CTGTGCTTGACTGTGTGCGCTTCGTAGTAAGGCTAGTACCATTTGATCTTCCCAGCTGATTGCCATAAGTAAAGCAAAAAACAGGGTGGGTTGCTTTTTACCCATGTGCAGGAGCCCGCTCTCTAAGCGGAGCTGATATTTTGCTTGACTCTGGTTGCAATTTCTGAAGAAGAAAGGCACCCTTTACGAGGAGAAACCCCTCGGCTCCCGCTTATGTGCCAGTCCGTTAGCAACTTCATTTCCATAAACATTTACATGTGACTAACCACTGAAAAGTTTTTTTAGGACATCTGTAAAAGTAACCGTCTGTCTACCTGTTACTATCAGAAAACAAATCCCCCCCCTTTCTAAAATTTATCCTTTTCACTTCCGGTTGTTTTATTTATTTCACTTTTCCAGTTGCTTTACCCTCTGTATTACATTATTCTTTTGCTAAAGCAATTTTCTGAGACTTGATTTTCATAACAAACAGCACTAGCCAAAATGTACACTAAAAGAGCACATCCAAGGTACAAGATTAGTTACAAAATGACATCACTATTCACAGAATGCAGCAAATTTCTCATTAAAGAAGGTTGAATAATTTATAAAATACAGCAAGAGAAACAAATTGAATAGAAAATATTATTAACAGAACAAAGGTATTTTTCAATAAAATATGTACACATATGTTCAGGAAGACTTGCTTTTTATAACCAACGACATTTTAGTAAATTAAGGTAGCATAAGTAAAGGATTATGATTAAAACAAGGATAAAATAATTATTAACGTACACACAATTGTTCATACTACATAACTCACATTCCAAAATTATTCCCCCCCCCCCAAATATTTCAATTAAGAAAATTTGTTTAATTAGCTACAATGTCTATAAAGTAACACACACGCCTAGGTTACAGGATTTTGAATTTCTCCTTATTAAAACACATAATTAAAACAATAATATCGAGACAATTCATATGGATTGGCTGCCATTAAAATGCAGATACTACTAAATCTTACACTTTTTCTACACATATTAATTTCGTTTGAGATGCTAATGAGAGGAATTAAAATGACTTACTTCGTATCACTTTAAATTTTGATTCTTTCTTTTGAATTGCAATTCTTACTTCACAGTATTCGTTACATCGGGATGAGGGTAACCTGGAAATAAAGAATATTTTAACAATACAAATTTCAGAAATTGATTTCTCACCCAAATCAAGTCAGCAAAGAAAGTGTTGAAGCTTTTTATTCTGAAATCTAAAAAGGCATAATTAAAGATAAGCAATTAATGCGTTAAAACAAAAGAACATACCTGACCATTACCCACGTTGCACGTTGGACGCTGGACGATCCCATTCTTGAGCGGCAAATAGGGGGTATAGGAATAAGATGACATCACCGGCCGGCAGCATAAGAAATGTTTATATTTTTCGAGTCCGGGCAGCCGGCAGCGGAGTCACTTCGCACACAGCATATTAAAATAAAAACAAACTTCAACAACTCATGTATTTCATACAGTTAAGGTTTTAACAGTTAAGCAACCGTAAGAGAATTCTTCGTGAATGTGCAAAGGCTTAGATTAAGCTTTAAAGAAGATTTTTTTCTCCCCTCCCCTTTCTTTTTGCAAAAATTGTTTGTTTCCTTTAAACAAAAAAGCAAAAGAAAGAAAGAAACAAAGATAGAATACAATCCCAAATGTAATGATTCTGCTGATCCAGTGAAACACATCGTTGGAAACTAAGAATAATACAGATTTTTAAAAGCTGTTTTCCTCATTTTAGTCATAATTTTTATGGTCTGTTGACCTGATTATTTCATTACAGTCGACTCCCGCTACAACGCGATCCGACTTACGCGAAATGGCTATAACGCGAGTTTCTCAGGAGCAACGAATTTTAGAGCTAAAGCGAATTTCTCGCTCTCAACACGAAATTATTTGGAAAGGAATCGTCATGCTAAGTTTCGGCTTTGTTATTGACTTCTAACATTGACTTCGTGAATCAACTTTCATCCTTTCAGCATCACTGACTGTGCAAGTCCCCCACACACAGCACTATAAACATAGCTTTATTAGTGTGTATATACATCACCACTCCTCATGTTTCATTTATTTCCCAAACAGCACAAATCGTCCCAAAATCGTAGAAGTAATGTAACATCAACGTGATCACATGTACCGAAATCCTCCTAAATTCGTAGAGAACTGGTTGATAAAACAGCAAAATGTCCGCCCAGCACAGCGATTTTACGTGAAATCGCTGTAGATATGATATGACTTTCAACATTTTTGGGAGCAATTATCAACATTTTTTGGATGCTTAAAAATATCAACGATATTTCTATTTTGGTTATATTGTACTCTGGAGGAGTTTTCAACGGATTTTAGAGGTTACATGGATTTATCTACTAATATTAGATGAACTAACAACCTGTTTCAGAGGATTTATCAACGATTTTCTCATGTGTTTGTGTCACGAAATATCTACATAAATTGCATCTTGGTAAATTAATTACCAATAATTTATAGACTGTTTGCACACTTTTTGAAAGTCTTAAAAACTTTTTTACCCTCAAACTTTTTAAAAAGTAATATACTTAAGTTTTTTAAAAAAATCGTTTAAATAAAATTCAAATTTGGAATATAACTCAATAAAATAATTAAGAAAGACAAGAAAAATGAAATAATTTTTAAATTAATTTCAAACATAAATAAATATGTATATTTTATTTAAATAATTTAAGAAAAAATGTCTGATGTTAACTATTTTTAGCGTTTTAAAAAAGTAATTTTAAAGATTTAAGACTTCCATAAGAAACATGCCAGTAATCTATGAATCATTGATAACCTATTTTGTGTTCATATTTAAGTAGACAATAAACCATTTCTTTTGTATGCACAATTCACAAATTTTATTCCAGCAATAATCTGAACAAACAAACAAAATAATAATAATAATAATAATAATATGAGAATTTTTAATTCAAAGCTATCTCTACGTGTCGTTCTTGACGATCAGAACATTGTTTCTTGAATTTAGAAAACATAATTTAAAAAAACTTTAAAAGCAGGCAATTACTTACTTCACGTTAATACAAGAAATCGCTAATTCATTTACACACTCACGATCGCAACAATACACAAGCCGACAACTGACAACGTGGAAACATACTACAGTCAGTAAATAGCCATTTTTCTCAACTGAAATTGTTGCGCATGCGCAGATTAATCAGTT
This sequence comes from Uloborus diversus, assembly GCF_026930045.1. Lineage (NCBI taxonomy): Eukaryota > Metazoa > Arthropoda > Arachnida > Araneae > Uloboridae > Uloborus > Uloborus diversus. Next base: position 11,815,521 of record NC_072736.1, on the reverse strand, counting down.
TTCAGACACGTAAAAACTCGTCAAAATGATTACAAAAATTAGAGATACGCTATATACTATAAATGTAAACTTTCAAACATATTTTGGATTTATTTTGAAACCTGTGCCAATTTCGTACTTTTGTCAACCATATTTGGAAAAGCCCAACTACGTGAGGAAATCTACATCGCGTCGATATCCGTTTGTGATATGTCACGAGTTTTGCACCAGTTCAACGATATAACAACGAATATTGGAAGATCTGTGCTGTCTGGGTTATTCTAAATATGAAAGGTGATGAAATATTGTGGTACCTAGGCACGCTGTTTCATCTAAAGTTTGAAGATGGAAACAAAAAGCGAAAGTTTGCCACAATTTAAGAAAAGGTAAAAGATTCTTAATACGCTTGAAAGTCAAGAGAAGGCAATCTGTATAAGTCCAGACCTTAGTTTTAATACGAAGCTCGCAGAATAGTGTTTAAGCAAAATGCAAACAATATGTAATCGTAATTGTATAGTTAAAAAATGATCTAAAACAGTTTAAAAGGTGTTTAAAAATGTCTAAAATGATTGGGTATGTTAATAAAAAAATCACATACACAACACTTTTCCACAACGCGAAATTTTGACTTACGCGAGGAGTCTTGGAACGCATCCCTCGTGCAAGTCGGGATCCGACTGTACTTTCTTCTATCTAGTCCCTCTAATTTCCTTTAAAAAAAATGTCGACATTCCCTAAAAATCTTTTCGATTAGAATGAGATTATTATTCCCTAAATCCAACAGACTCTGTTGGAGTTAGGGAACAATAATTTCATTCAGCTCGGAAATCCGGGAGTGGACCCCAAAATGTGACGTCAGCTCGCGATGACAGACACCTGTGGTGTATGGCGTTGACGGACCGCACAGCTTCTTCTGGACAATTGGCAGCACAGTGGTCAACAGCTACAGGTTCATCATTCATTGTGTGCTTCATCAATTCGGAGACGTCTGCTGCAGCGTGGGCAAGGATTCTTTTATGCAGGATTCCTTTCACGCAAAACCATCGCCGCCTTCGGCTACAATGGGCCAATGTGCATAGGAGCTGGCGTGCTGATTGGCAGCAGGTCCGTCTTTTCGGGCGCATCCCGCTTCAATTTGTGGCACCATAATGGCCGAATTCGTGTCAGACGCTATGCCGGTGAACCGCACATTCCAGAGTGCATTATCGAACGCCACAGTGGACGAACACCCGGAGTTATGGTCTGGGGTGTCATAGCATATCATGGACGATCACAATTGCTACGAATTGTGGGAAATTTGAACAGTACCCGATACATAAACGAAGTTTTACAGCCCCAAGCTATTCCTTTCCTGCAAGGATTGCCAGGGGCTATATTCCAGCAGGATAATGTCCATCCTCATGTCGCCAGGACTGTCAAATCCTACATTGGTTCGCAGCAGGTACAGCTTCTTCCTTGGCCTGCATATTCCCCGGATATGTCACCAATTGAACATGTGTGGGATTTCGTTGAGCGGCGTCTCGCTCGTGATCCTCGTCCTATTGCTTCAACAGACGAACTTTGGTTGCGCATACAAACAATATGGAATATTCTTCCGCAGGCAGATATTCAAACTTTGTTTCACTCCATGCCGAGTCGTGTAGCAGCTCTTATTGCGGCGCATGGTGGCCACGCAAAATATTAATTTCTAACTCTTTTTATTGTTTGTTTGGATTGAAAATGTAATCATTTATTTGTACCATTACCACTTAACTGTGTATTAAATTTCATTCAACTATGATGATGCTTCCTTCATGGTGTTGCAATTTTCACAAACAGGAGTGTGTGTATATATATATATGAAGAAAAAGAAGGAAAAGAGCTTGTATCTATCACATATGCATGAAGCAGCTAGCCGCTGCAGCAACTTGTTTTGCATTTTTACTACCAGTGTGACGCAATAGTTGGAATCAGAAGAAATAAAAAAAAACTTTTTTTTTAAATTTTATTTTATTTTTTCGAAATTCGAGATTCTAATAATCTATGGTTGCGTTCGACGAGCACGACCGAGCGCAACCCGTTAGTTAATCACGTGACAGATAATGATCACGTGCTCCAATCAACTAATCAACTGCTTAGAATGGTAACCGCTACGGTAACCGGTTGATGACAGAACGCTGCGGTTAGTAACCGGTTACCTACTGGTTAACCGGTGAGGTTCGTCGAACGCAACCATTAAGAGATGCAGCAGCTTCTGGTTAATGGCGGGTAAAAGACGTAAGACCGAGCTCGACAACGTGTAGGATATGACTTGTGCAATGAAACATCTGCCTTTTGTCAGCGCAAATTGAAATTTTTACCTCTTTGTCTAATTTCTAAAATCACCGCAACATGGCGTTGTCAAGTTCCAGAACTGCAAACTTCTCTCCTTTTAAAACGAATAAGGAGGTCAAGTTTAAACTTTTATTTGGAAATATCGTCTGCCAACCATGATAAGCAATCTTTTACTTTGCTTCAAGGAAAGTAAATTAAATAACGCTGGAAATTCTAAACAAAACATGAATTTATTTATTTATTATCCATTAAACCGCATTCTTCGACCAACACAACATTATTGAAGAAATATTTCTCTCGCTTTTTGTGTCAACTTAAGTACTATTTTTAAAGAATTACAAGTGAGTAAAAATTGAAATTCGAATTCTGTATTCCTGATCTTTAGCAAATGGCTAACGATGAAATCAATGGATGCCAAATTTTTGCTTTTTGTTTTTGCTGGCGTTGTCTATGATCAAGTTCTAAAATTCCATAGTGGGCTTTTTTCAAGTTCTACTTATTCACTTGTTTTATAATCATATTCTTTGAAACTCTCCCCATTGAGATTTGACCATAGCCTCATTAAGATTTCAGAAAATAATCTTTCGCTCCAAATTTGCACCAGTTTGTGTGCTGACACACAGAACCTACTTATCATCATTCCTATTAATAATGTAAAGCAAGATTTACTACTTTAAATACTTTTATAGGGAGGGAAGAATAAATACTTTCTTATGTATATTGAAAAATGATTTTTATGAAGACAATATTTAATGAAGACAATTTATTATAAATTACTTAATTTTTCAGTTATCTAATTCCCGAAAATATAGATTATTTAAATGTTATTATGCTTTGTAAATCATACATGAGAAAAATTACCCTTATTAAAGCACTAATTGCAGAGAAATTGCAGACATGCCTTTTGCGCTATTCAAAGTAAACCTTTTAATAAAGCGTTACGTTCTGAGCTACGGAATAGAAGACTTTAACTAAGTTCACAATTTTATGCATTGATAAAGGTATTCCTTGTAACTTCGAAACCCGTCTGTGGAACGATTTTGCAATTGTATGCATTGATAAAGGGATTCCTTGTAACTTCGAAACCCGTCTGTGGAACGATTTTGCAATTGGCTCTGTAATAACATTGATATTTTCAATTATTTTTCCCGAAAAAGGGAAAAGTTTATATTATGACCATGATAACAAGACGTCTGACATTGGTCGAGTTTATTTTTCCTTATCAGGGAATGAATTGTGTAATTATGGAAACAAGTTGAAATAGGTAGCAATCGAAAGAGTATCTTGAAACTTATTTTTTATGCAAATATTACTTGCCTTCGTGCTCCCGTTATGGAAATATGGGGTCTTAAAGAGCCGAAATTTTGAGTACAGTGACAAATTTTAAAGAATTGGCGAGAAATTGACCACGTTATTTCACCGTCCCCATCCGTTTACAAATGGCGTGAACGATGTCTTCCATTACTCCATCAGTCACTGAAACTCGCAAAATTTGGCAACTTTTCTTAAAATTTAGGCAAACTTTTAGACCTCATATTTCGATAATGGGGGCACGAGGGCAGCTCATCAATGCGTCCAGAAAGATACTTTACTGTGCTCTTTCGACTGCTACTTATTTAAAATTTTTTCATAATTTCACTTTCGTGTGGTTTCCTGGTTAAGGAGAAAGAGTGGGCAGAAGTTCAACAACCATAACTGACAAAGCAAAGCAGCTTTCCTCACCCTTGTTTTAACAAACATATTCGTTTAATGGGGTTGTTTCCTTCAGTCGAAAGTACTACTTTTAGTCACTGAAGTTGATAGAGTGAGCAAAAAACACCAGAAAATACTTTCATTTTCCCAACTTTTAATTTTTTTAAATGTCGGATTTTTCAAACAAGGCGTGGTCTTTATGACGTCACAAATGATGCACTTTGCCGCGTTACTAACTATCGCCTGAATGCTTACGCTTGCTGTCTACTGCGTTTCCACGATATGATAATTCAGAAGCGAATGAAATATTGCGCTTGTTATCAACCATATCGTTGCCAACACATGTGAGTAAAGAAGCGAATTAAATATTGCGCTCTGCGCTGGTGGTAAAAGTGAATGGCACTTCATAACACGCGCACTTGTTTGGGACTGAGATAGAATTATTCAGATGGTTCTGGAATAGTAAATTGCTTAAGGGGAGTCAGTACCTTAAATACTTTCAAAAATACGATTTTTTTTTATTTTTATATATTTTGAAACTCCATTTCAATACCTTTTTAATGATACAAACTTCTTGATCGTGCTCATATTAGAAGTAAGTTAAAATAAGCTTTAAAAAAATTGAAAAACTATTTTGATAAGGTATGATTTTCCCCTTTAAATTGCAATATCTCGAAATAGTATTTTTAAAACTAAATGTTCTTTTTCTCAGAAACTAAATTGTGTTAGGCTTTGAAATTTTTACTACCTATTCTATACATTTAATTGCATATACTGAAGTAAATTTTTGCTCATAATCAAAAAATGTTTCTTTATAGAGCTGATTTCGTGTTGCAAAATGGCATTTTTTGAAAAAAAAAAAAAAAAAACAGTGACTTGCGCATTAGAATTAAAAAAAAAAAAAACCTAAGCTTTCTTTTCGTAAAATTTTACTTCAGTATAGAGAAAAGAGTCCACTTAAGGTACAGAAAGAAATTCATAATTGTATCTTTAATAGATTTTCAGAAAAAAGTACATGAACCTGTTCAAATTAACATTGACGGTATAGGGGTACTGACTCCCCTTAAAGTGTCATCCTGTGATGTAGCATTTGATAAGAGTGAAATGCTTTCCCTGTGAAGCTTTTGTCTAGCATTAGTACTGTCCGCCTCCGAGAAGTTTAGCTGTGGCCTTGAGAGAAAGTCCATTTCTTTCAAGGGAGAGCAATCAGAAAGACGAAGAATTGTTAGGCGCAGAGTTGGGCTACCATTAAGCCTTTTGAATTTCAGCCGTTTTTCCTCATCCCTATTTCATCAAATGAAATTATTTAATCTACCGGATGGCGGAGCTCAACTTGCCAGAAGCGGACAGTACAACTTCTTTCCTGTTTGCTTCGGAAAATCTCCAGAATATCCTATTTGACTTCTTTTTTCCTACGCATGTTGAAGTTTTGAAATGTGGATAAATATTTTTACGTTTAACACATTGAAACAAAAGAGTGGAAAAAATAATTTAAATAGAATAAGTATAAAATGTAAATATTTTTGTGATATTATACAGCTAAATTTTTTAAAATGACAGAAATTTCAAACAAGGCGTGGTCTTTATGACGTCACAAATGATGCATTTCGGAGCATTCCACTGGTGCGTTGAATGTTCACGCTTGGTTGTCTAACGCATTTCCAGGCTATGATAATTCAGAAACGAATTAAATATTGCGCTCTGCGCTAATGGCAACAGTGAATGGCAGTTCATCATTTGTGATGTCATGCGCAGAAGTGTAAAAAAAAATTGAGTCTGCTTGCCGATTTAAATAATTTTTTTAAAACAATAAACTTAGTCAAATTATTTAAAAAATGGCCAAATCCTATGTTTTTAAGCATATTCTTTCAAAAAAAATACCTTTAAAATTTCGGAAACGACTCCATTGAGTTTCGGAAGCAGTATGGAGTTATCATACCGATACTTGACCCTATTTTTTCATTTAAATGTTAAAAAAAAAATAATTAAATAAGTAAAATGCTATCAACGAATCATAAATTATGAGCGATTGGGAACTAAAAAATAATCATTGTCCCTCCCTGGAATTTATTTGTGTGCGAATTTAATTAGAAGAATTTTTTTACGGTTTCTCATACTAATTTATATTTCACAACAATACAAGTTACTCGTAGAAAAATCACATGTCTCCTTACTCGGCCAATACAATAGGAGTCTATATACTAGAGACCTGTCTCTATACTGCGTTCACCGGAAAGATAGACGATAGCTGGGGTAAACCTATACTGGCAGCATTGTGAAGTCTACACAGACCCTAATCACAGCCACAGCATTACGACGCAGCTAGGTTAGGTTTGCCTCTACTATAGATGCAAAAAATCATTTCAATTTTGGTGTCTTGAATTTAAATTATGTTTTCCGCAATCACGGACTCTCGCTTCACACTAGCATCCTACTCGTTCAGTTTCTTGTTTCTAAAAATGAACTGGAATGAAAAGGGAGAAAAAATTCGCACTCGCGTCATATTATGACTGGTGATTTTCTAGATTAAGTAATACAAGGCACATCCATAAAAAAAAAAGCAATGGTCATCAGGATACGGTAATAAAGATCTGATTATTATAGCCAATTTGCACTTGTATTTTCTCCATAAAGATTAAATTTAAAGTGTATACCTGTATGGTCTTTTTATTTCTTATCAATCTTAAATGATAGGGATTAGTAATCCAGAAATTTTGTATTTAGATGTGGTTTTGCTTTTTAAGTTCATCTATGTGGATATTTTTCCCGAAAAAATGAAATTTTACCCCCCTCTTTTTTTTAAAGTTACGATTTAAATTGACGCAAACGGTTTGTAACCATGGCGACGAAAATTTGTCCTTTTAATGTTTATTAAAACATCGAGCTAGAATTATTATCGTCGTCATGGTAAAATCAGATTAACATCAACCTCGGTCAAGTGAGCTTAATAAACAATTCGTAATTGCTCAACAAAGAAATGCGCCATTTAGCGATATTAGTCACGTGTTTGGCTTGGACAAGAACAAATTATTGCTAAGCAAACAGCGAATGCTAATAGTATTAGGTTCCTTTTATTTTTTCCAGAGGAACGCCCCAAAAGTGGTTTAGTGGCAAACCTTTTGGCAAACTGTTTATTGAGCAATCACGATTGCTTATTGTTCTCACTTGACAGTCCTTGATGTTCCGGTTCCTTTTTCAGCTTGGACCAGGGCTGCAGCACCACCGTCCACCGGCGGCGGCGCGGCTACTCCTGACCACTGTCCCCCGGAATCCACTTTTGCTGGGCGGTGGCGTCCATGTCCCACACACGCATGCTCATACACACTCGCCAACGCGCGCACGCTTTTACACACATACACACGTAAGCCTACACACACGCGCACACAACTATATACACGTAAGCACCCAGGAGGAGGGACATGCTGGGGCGGGGGAGCCATTTCTAGAAACAATAACTCTAACCAGTAGAGTCTTGTCGCAACTCGTGATTGCGAAAAACATAATTTGAATTCAAAGTTTCGGAATTCAAATTAGAGTTTTTTTTTTTTTTTGGTTTCTCTTTTCCGTCAACAGAGTATAGAGTGGTATTGTGCTCGGCCCCGTAATCTATTAACGGCACAGATGAAGATAAAAAATACCACTATAGCAAAGATAGTGAATAAATTTCAGTTTGCTTCAGAGAAATCATACAAAATACTCACTATGATTACTATTTATATTACTGTTTTAAGGACGCGTTTTTTTCCCAATGGGTTTTATATATAGTCATTTAATAGGGAAATGGGGTTGTTTCCATCATTCAAAAGTATTACTTTTAGTCACTGAAGTTGATAGAATGAGCAAAAAATAAAAAGTAAAATGAAATAACATGGAGCAAGAAAAACTTTTATTTCTTCAAAACGTTTAATTTTTAATTTTTTTTAAAGTGTCCGATTTTTCAAATTAGGCGTGGTCTTTATGACATCACAAGTGATGAACTTTGGCATGCTGAATGCTTACACTTGCTGTCTACTGTGTTTCCAGATTATTATAATTAAGAAGTGAATTAAATATTGCGCTCTGAGCTAATGGCATCAGTGAATGGCATTTCATAACTTGTGATGTCATGTGCAGAAGCATAAAAAATGAAACTGACTCTCTGCACCTATTAAAGTAATTGTTGAAAAATATTAAGCTTTGTCAAATTATTTAAAAATTGGTGAAATCCTATGTTTTTAAGCATGCTCTTTCAGAAAAAAAAAAATGCTTTTACAATTTTAAAAACGATCCCATTGCATAAAATTTACTGATTTTCACCCACTACATTTTTCAAAAGGTAAATGAGGTGAAGTAAAGGCATGGGACTTAAAGTGAGATCATCTCCTATCCCAGTGGTTCTCCACCCTTCTAGCTCTGCGTCTCCCTTTGAACACTGAACACTGATCTGAGCTCACGCCTCCCTACCCCATCCGATCAGTAGTCAACCCAAAAGCGCAATCAAAATTTGAAACTGAAGCTAGTTGGGATAGCTGAAGTTGGTTATTTTATAATCGTATAAATAATTTTGTAAAGAGAATTTTATACTATTACACATAACTTTTTTTTGAACATATTATTAGAAGAAAACACGTGAGATCAAAGAACTAAATACAAAAAAATATGAAGTAATCTAGGATCTTAGTGATGTTGGCATGCAATAAGAGTCACTTTAACAACATCACTAAGAGGATTACCACTGTTAGCTCTTGACTTGATGCTGGCTAATGCTGAAAATACAGAATAACAGGGATATATGTGGGTTGAAACTGCACTAAAAACTTCAAAAACAGCCCGTTAAGTAGGAAATATTCACATGTGACCTCAAAATTGAGTAAATTTTAAGTTTGTTTTAATTTTAAGTTCATTTTTGGAATACATTCACGCTTCTCTTGAAGGGGCGCTCCCCAGGTCAAGAATACTTGCTCTATTTAATAAAAATTAGTAGTACCCGTACGGCTTTGCCCGTAATAGAAAAATTAAAAGGTCTTTTGGTTCGCCTATATATTTACAAATAATGTATGGTGAATTTTCTCGCCAGTTGGCTTGTACCCATGTTACGGTTCCACGTTATGATAATTTCGTATCTCGTCAATTGGCTTGTGCCCATGTTACGGTTCCACGTTATGATAATTTCGTAATTTACTTGTCCATCTTATGGTAATTTTTTTCTAAATATTGGAGTAGAAAAAGAACCACATCGAATTTACGAAAAATCGCTTCGAGGTGCACACTCCCATGCTACAAACTAACTTTGTGCCAAATTTCATGAAAATCGGTCGAACGGTGTAGGCGCTATGCGCGTCACAGAGATCCTGACAGACAGAGATCTGGACAGAGAGAGATCCTGGCAGACAGAGATCCGGACAGAGAGACTTTCAGCTTTATTATTAGTAAAGAAAATCATCAAAGTTGCCTACTAGGTAAGACGCTATACAAGCTGACAAAAAAAATATTAATATCTTAAATTATGGTTTTCTCCCCCACAGGAAGTTTTGAAAAATGGACATAAAATTCTACATTTTAAAGCCTTATAAGGGGTGATTGGAACTACAAAAATAGGCAAACAAAACTTTTTCAAAGTTACATAATCTTTTAAAAATTAAGATAATACACAGTAAAAATTCTTTTTGGTTCGACAATCGACAAATGAATGATAGCAGTCGACAGAAAGAAAGAGCGAGAGAGGAGGCACATCGATACAATTAGTTTTTGATCACCCCTCTAATCCACTGACAAGTTCAACAATGAATTAAATATAAAACGATCACTAATAAAGAAAAATGCTTTAAAAGAAATGGTGTACAGATTTAGAAAGTAGGTAACAAGAGCGTAACACCAGTTATGCTTATCTTTTGGACTCCATGGTATTCTAAAAATGACCAAAATGCGGCGAAATATTCACGAATCGATGTCATGACGGAAAGGTTAACGTTTCACCAAAGATTTCCTTGGAGCTAAATATTATGGATTTCGAATTCGTGATGAATAACTCCTAATTAGCATTTGCTTCAATAGAACTCGAGTTAAAACAAACAACTCGTAATCATTTGCTGCAACAATAACTACAACTGAGAAGGATTCGCTAAACTGTTTTTCTTTTTTTTTTCCAGGGTTCCATTTAAAACAAACTGACGCTTCACTATGGATGACGATTTTAACATATACCAACAGTTTATACCTGCATCCGTGGAATCAAACGACAATGGTGAGCTTGATCATTTGATCATCAGAGACACAGTGTTGAGCCCCGAAATTCCTCTGATGGCTCCACTCAATCGTAACGAGGAATTGAATATGACAAATGCCGATATTCTTAAGAAGTTCGATCTTCCAAGAGCAGACATTTCTAGAGTAGAAGATTATCAAGAGCACGAAGCATTGTTTTCATTAGCAAGCCCCATGGCAAGTATGCAAGATTTAATAGATGATACCTTGATCAAGAACATTATAGGGAATTTAAACTATGATTTACCATCCGGTTTGGAAGAAGAAAATGTTTATACTAAAGGAGAAGAGAATGATGACAACAAAGATTTTCCAACCGATTTCGATGGCACCGAAAATGTGAAGAATAGTTTTCTTTCTGGGGACGGTATCAATGAAGAAATGATGTGCGGTTTTAATGCAAGTAGAGTTTCCGAACAATCAAAGTTGAAAAACCTCTTAACAAAAGATCAAACATTCAGAAATGTTGGTATGAGTTCTGTTTCTGAAAATAAGGAACTATGTATGAATAAATCACCGACATTAAAAATACCGCATCTGAAAAAACGAAATACTTTCAATATCAACAATATGACTGATGATATACATTTAAATTATCCATCAATTGAATTTTTGGACGAAAGAACAGGCACAGAAGATATAGATGAAGAAATAGATCCATACAACCCATCAGAAGATTTATTTAAACCCCCACCCCCACAGAAAGAGCAAAAGAATGAAATTCTTGACGCAACCATTTTCCCTCTGATAGGGTTTGAAAATCTGCCATCATTAACGACAAGCTCAAAAGAAATTATTAAAAGCTATGCCCTATCAGGTCAAATGACGGTAGCTGAGACTCAAACTTTGCAAAAGTTTTTATCAAATTCAGAGTCACTTTATCAAGCCAAGAGTGATGACTTAGCATTGAACACGCCTCCAGAATCCTTCAGGAATCAATTTTTAAATGGTGTAGAATCATACAGAAATATTGATGAAGTTACAGACATAAAATGTTATGATGAACATGCGTTACCGGATGCAAATCATATTTTACCAGAGGAACATAAACGTAAAATTTCACATTCCTTTAAGTTGATAAAGTTGGAACAAATGAGACCAGAATTAACAGCAACAGGCAGTGGTTTCCCACCTAAAACCAATGAGCAAAAAAGAGATGAACAAAACAAAACTGATGTTCTTGAGAAAACTCCGAACTCTCACGTTATAGAACATGAACCAAACAATCCTGCTGATTCCTTGATGAAGCACAAAAGCGAAGGCCCGATTTTGAATCAATCCGTATTCCCAACAGCCAGCATGACAGGGCCCAATGAGTGCGGATCGTTGTTGGAGCACTTTGATGATCTATTGCTCTCAGTCACAAATAGACACTGTCAAACTGCTGCTCAATCATGCTCAGACATAAACAGAGCATCAATCAGAGAAACTCAACACTTGAAAGACGTTGTTAACGAAACATTACTTTCGAATTTGACGCAGTTTCCTCAAGAGAAAATGGAAGCGGAAACTATAACATCCACAGAAGAATCTGACCCAAGCGCACAGTACGTCATTGAAGAACCACAAAAATGTGAAGTAAAAGAAACGCGAAACGAAAAATGTGCTTTAAAAAAACATTCATCATCAAATGCAAGTAAAGTTGTACGAAAGGAATATGAATCAAAAATACCAACTTCGTCTCTCCAGATTGAAATGGAGGAAGATATATCTAGTTCTAAAAGAAATGAAGCTGCTTCTAGTGACTACACACGTAATTCACAGGGCACTGAGAGTAAAAAGATTTATGCAGAAAACCCATTCGATATTAAATCTACGGAATCGACCCCAGAATTAATGGAATTGAATTCAACCTATTCGCCTTCTCTCCTGAACCAAAATATAAATATCATAAATAATTGCACTCGTATTCAAACCAGTGTAGATAAACCATTTGATCCATTACTTGGAAGAAAGTTACACGACAAGGATTCATCATATTTTATTGCTGAAACCAAAAGTATTGAAACGGAGAAAGATGACGGTAGCTCCCATGTGGTCACCATGGCTAGATCAGTAAACACAAAAAGTAAAGAACTTACAGGAGGCCATGGAAAGAAAACTGTTATTGAAAATAGTAACGAACAAGAGGAACTGTTGTTTCATGATAATGTTGCTGCAGCTAGGGCGATAAATGTCGATGATGAAACCGACGCCTTAAAACAGGCAGGAAGTAGCAGTATACAAAACATCATCACGAAAGTCAGCATTAATAATTTGACTAAAAATATCGCTCAGCCATCCAGTATTCAATGTACGCAAACAAGTCATCTAAAAAATAAATCGAAAACTTTCAATAAAACGTCGGAGGGAAATTATGTTAGAAAAAGTTTTGTACCACCTTGGAAAAGGAGCTCACATATTGCAACAGTTCAAAGTGGGACTTTGTTTGATATGGAATTGCAATCACAGACTTTAAAAGAAAATTCTGTAAGAACTAACAACAACGAACAAATTGCAACGAATGAAATAGTAAAGATACATGATTCCGGAAAGAGTAGTGATATTTTTGAAACCAAGAACTATTCTTTTACCGATGAAAATAATGATAACGAATGTTCACTAGCCAATAAAAATACACATCTTACCACCTGGGCCAGCAAAAACTCAACTTTGAAGTCTTGCGACAATTTTCTGGAATCTCTGGAGGGAAATAACGGTTTGGTCAGTCCAAGAATACAATCAGAAATGTTTGCCGATGAGTGTGAAAACTACGAAAAAGTTCATCAAATAGATGAGACAACACCAACACAAAACTCAATTAATTACAAGAAAGTACAAGTTACTCATCCACATAACGAAGATCAAAGTTTATTTCAGGGTATGAATATAAATATGAGCCGGTCAGTACTGAACGCAGGACTTAACGAAACTTCCAGAGTGACAGATGTTGAGAAAGTCAGCTACATAAGTGAAACAGAAGATTTTTTGAACTCGGAGCGAGTTATGCCAAATTCTTTTTCACTGGCTCAGAACAACAGTGAATGCCTTGAAATGCTTTCAGACGAAGATATTGCTACTGGAATGACGCAAAAAGATACCAACAGTGAGTATGGGAACAGTGGGTGTTATTCGCCTGACATGAATGCTTCTAAATCAACATTCGAGGAAAAGAAGAAAGATAAAAGCTACCATTTCTCTGATGCTGTTTCAGACAAAGAGATGGGAGAAAATAGTTCACGTAGGAAGAATTCTTCGAAAAACTGCTCACAAGATTATAAATTACAGTCAGGATATAAACATAAACTACGTATTACATTCAAAAGGAATCAGTCGGAAGGACATTGTTCTAGGATAATTAATTCAAATATTAATGAATATTCGCAAGTGACTGATTGCACAGCAGGGAGACTTCGTGAAGACGTAATTGAAGGAGATAACGAAAGTGAGAAACGAAATAATAGCCTAAATTTCAAGAATTCAAAAAATATTGATGAGAAACTGCTGGAAAATTACTCTTGCAGCTCTAAACCAATTAAAAATCTTAACTACGAGAAGGCTGGACAATCTAATGTCTGTGCATCAAAAACACCTCCCAAACGACGGCAAAAACGTATACAATGTTTAGATATCACATCACCAAGTGTGCCTCAAAAAAATGGGCGCAAAAAGCTTCGTGCAAACGACACATTAGAAGAAACGACCCAATTTTCTTTTTCGGAATATTTATCCATGAAGTGCACATCAAACAGCATAAGAAAGATCAAAAAAGATAACTCAAAGACGCATCAATCGCAAAAAAAGTCCACCAACAGTGAAAGTAGTCTGATAGTAAAAAACCAAGAATTGCTGCTAAAGAAAATTGAAGACAAACTGACAAAAGTGCAATTGATGTTTGGCAATATGAATTCGCGCAGGGCAGATTATGCTCACGATCTGATCAAACGTACGGAAAAGTTACTTTCAAAAGTTGAATTGTGTTATCTTGAAATAACAGCGAAACATAAAGAGTGCATGTTTCTTGGTCAAAAAATCAGATTTGTGAAATGTTTTCTCTCATCTTTGTCCGAAAAGATACGGAAGTTTAGACGCTCCGACAGAAAAGCAAAACATTACATCCAAGCTCAGTTTTTTCGGATAAATAGCGTCAGCCAGAGTAAGGAAATACAGAGAACAAGATTTGACAGTGAGAATAGTACAATTCAAAATAAAACTCAGAGCATTTCGTCCAGTAAAAAAATCAGAAATGTTTCCTCTAATCATATAGCTAAAGATTGCTCTAGTTTTAAACAAATAAAGAAACCAGCAACTTCTATTGAAAAGGAAGCAAACATATCAAAGATTTCTAACGTTTCGAAAGCCCCTGATCAGAGCCCGAGCGATAATTCGTTTTGTGCTCGTGAGCAGTTATCAAAAGTGGAGGAGAATTTGGAGTGCAGTCCACGCTCTTTACATAACACAGATCACGATAACAAAGAAATCGCGAGGTCTCTCTCATATCAGGATGGTTCTTCGAGCAGTCAAGAAGTGGAAAATAGAAGTTTCTCGTTGCCTGTAGACTGCACTAGAAAACAAATCATCAATTTAAGCATGGACCGAAAAGAAGCAGTAGAGAGAAAACTTGGGGGAAAGTTTCATGTGATTTTCAGCAAAACTGCACTTGGAGAAAATGAGGAGAAAAATGACAAAGTCGACAGCACAGACGTCTCTGAAGACGACGACGAAACTCAAACTATCTGTGGACTTGATACTAATTTGCAAATTACCGAAGTGACGAGGGCTGACCACACTGAGCAATCCATAACACTCATAGAAGATGAAGATGCAGAATGCGTTGAACAAAGTAGAATCAAGCCACAGAATACCTCAAAAACTTTAGATGATGAAATAAATCAGAATTTTGAAAGAAATAGAAAAGAGAAAACGTTGAGAAAAGTTAATGGAGAAGAGAATTTCGTGGAGAAAAAAGCAAAAAATGAGAACTTAAGAATAATTTCAATGCCACTGAAACGATATTTAGAAGGGACAGAGAAGACCCAAAGCTTAGTCCTAGACACAAATACGCACGATCCACAGGCACAAGAGATAGATAATTCAGTCAGAACCATTTCTAGTAAGGATAAAGCAACCAAACTAAACATTTCATCCAATACAAACCTTAATATTTCCGATAAACAAACCAAAATGATCTTGAGAAAACCTGAAGAGAATTTATGTTGCAACCAAGAGAAACGCAACGTCCAATGCGGTTCTGCTAAATATAATGTGATGCAAAAGATTGCAAAAAGCAATGTCCCTTCACTGGGATATTCTCCCAATAGATATGCTAATCATAATGAAAATTTAGAAAAGCGACCAGATTCCTTGAATCTAGCGAATGATGAATACAACAGAGATAAAAAAAGTGATGCAATAAGTTTTGCTGCTGTGAATTCGGTGACGAAATATATAATTGAAGAGACAGAACTAAGTCCATTCTATATCAACTTGGACTCTATTGTTGACGGGAACAAAATTATATATTTGAAACCATCTTATAGACAAAACAATGTCTCATTTTGCCGTACTACTAAATCTGGAAATAATACACATTTAAAAGATGTTAAACTGAATTCCCTTTCTGACGTACAATTTAATAAAAATCGAAAAGTGACAACTGTCAACAAAACAACCCCAGAAACATGTTCAAAAAATATATCTGACTCGATTGCTTACGGTATTAAAATTGCATCATTGAAACCACTCAATGAAGAGAACTCTGTCCCATTTAGCCTTACTACTGAATCTGTAGATAACGTTAAAGGTATGAAATTGCATTCAGTTTCTGAAATAATATCCAATAAGAATGAAAAAGCGACCACCGTCAACAAAGTAAACGCAGAAGCATGTTCAAAATATGTAAGTGACTCGACTACTTACAAAAATAAAATAAAATTTTTGAAACCAGTAGTTAATAAAGAGAACACTGACTCATCTTGCCGTTCTGCTAAATATGGAGATAATACAAATATAAAAGATGTGAAAAGGAATTCAGTTTCCGAAATACATTTTAGTAGAAATCAAAATGTGGCAACCGTCAACAAAATCACCCCAGAAACATGTTCAAAAAAAGTAACTGACTCGATTGTTTACGGAAATAAAAATACATCATTAAAACCACCCAATGAAGGTAGCAGTGTCTCATTTAGCCGTACTATCAAATGCGTAAATAATATAAATACGAAAGGTATGAAGTTGAATTCAGTTTCTGAAATATCCAAAAATAGAAATGAAAGAGTGGCAACCGTCAACAGAATTATCCCAGAAGCAAGTTCAAAAAATACAACAATCAAAAGAATTCCCGCTTTTACTTTTGGCACAACTAATGCCTCCAGAAATTCAACTAACATGAAAGGAGTGACCAAAAACTCGTATGACCTAAAATATGACAGAGTTAGTACGAACTTCAAACAAAATTGGGGCCCAGAAAACAAGACAAGACAAGTTAATTTAGGAAACCAAGTACCTTGCAGTCAAAATGATTCAGGACGTTCATTCAAAACCAAACAGTTCCCGGACCTCAAAGAACTTGTTGAAAGCAACGTCATAAAAGCAGGTGAAAATGTACTAGCTGTACATACTCCTGTCAGCATGTACTTTGCATCATTAAACAAGGACGGATCGATCGTGGCTCCAGACGGTAAAGTCCACAAACTCCTCTGCAACTGGTGTAAAACCTTGCCAGGGTTCACCGAAAAAAGCAAATTAAAGTCGAAATTTTGTTATAACCGAGTTTATTACCAAGGACGGGTAATATCATATTACCAGAATATCTATCAAGGCCTCTCAGACCGGGGCGGCGCTTTGGGGACCAACTCGGCAATCAGTGCTCCAGTAACTGAGGTTACGCGCAGGTCAACTGCACCCCAGGGAATTTCGGAGGCACCGATAAATGCTTCCCGTGTTCTAAATCTGTCGAGAATGAAATTGCTTCTGATCGGAAATAACGAGGTTGGATCGATATTTGCCGACGCTGAGTTGTGGGAAGACTTTGGCAAATGGAACTGATGTATGGATTTGAAATATTGATACAATATTTGCCCTTGTGTCAACGAATGTGGTTTGTAGAAAAACGATCGGCTGCCTTTTCGGTAATTTTTAAAGTGGATCGATAAAGTATCATTGGTGCAGAGTTTCCGTCAGGTATAATATTAATGTTTCGTGGACTACTTTTTTGTTGATATATTTTTTATGCATATCGACGGCTAAATTCAAGAAAAAGGAGAAGCCAGTTACAGTTTCATCCTTCTGTAGAAGTGTTAAACTGTGAAAACTAGCAAATCATATTGCGGGTTTGCCATGTCTTGGTCAACGTAGGCCTGCGGATTCGTTCGAAATAGCGGTAGGATCTATTTGACTCAAAACCATTTTCATCATATGGGTCATTCTGCTGAAAGTAGACATTTAATGCTTTGTATTTATCAGTGATGCTTTAGTAAAAAGTTACAATTAAAAAAGATAATGAAAAAAAAAACTTTTTACTAAAGAAATTGCACTTGTATAATACACTGTTCAAAACAATTAGGGGAGCAAGCAAAAACGTGAAGAAAACCGGGCAAGATGGCTATGTATTGGCATACAATGGATAGTACACGCGTATCAATGCGCAAAACAGAAAAAAAGACGTAAAATAATTGGAATTAAGTTTTAATGCTTTGAAAGTATGGAAAAAACGTAAAAAGATGATTTAGGGCAACAATTTGGTTACATGTAAATGATGAAAAAAGACACTGTTTAGACATGATGCATAAGTTTTAATAAGGCGTGTGGGCTCCTCGAACACCTAAGACTGCTGCACACCTGTTTGCCATGGATGCGATGAGGTTATCTATCTGACTTTGGGGAATACTGTTCCACTCCCCAAGAAGTGCAATTTCCAAGTCTCGAACAGTAACAGGCGGCCTTGATCGCGCAGCAATGCATCGTCCGAGCATGTCCCAAACATGCTCGACTAGATTCAGGTCAGGAGAGCACGCTGGCCATTCCATACCCTGTATTGTTTCAGCTTCAAGCATGTTCTCCACCAGACGAGCTCTATGCGGTCGGGTAATATCATTCTGCAAAACAAAAAAATATCCAATGGCTTCAGCATAAGGGGTGACATGAGGTCGCTGTATCTCGTCTGCATACCATCGGTCCGTCAAAGTGCCATTCCGAATGATATGCAGGTCCGTACGTCCGCCTATGCTGATTCCACCCCATACCATCCAACCAACTCATCTGTATTGTGACCTTTAACAAATGAATGCGAGGTTATTTCGAGTGCCCCTGTCCCTCCATACCAGAAAGCGTCGGATGTCACACTCTAGGCTGATTTGGGACTCATCTGTAAACAACACTTGGCTCCAATCATGTTGCTCCCAATCTCGATGTTCAACATCCCATCATCTTCGGGCAGCACGGTGGCGTGGGGTCAACGGAATGAGGACCATTGGCCTACGTGCATAGAGCTCTCCCTCATGAAGCCGATTACGTACTGTTTGGCTGGACATCCTTCGTCCTGTTGCCAAGAGTAACTGTCTTTGCAGCTGCGTAGCATTCTCTGTTCTGTTTCGACGGGCTATTAACAGTATATACTGGTTATCAGTTGCTTCAGTGGCATGTGACCGACCTTGCCCTGATCGACGTTTAACATTTCCTGTCTCTTGGAATTGATTCCAAAGCCTTGCAACAACACTTCTGGAGACTCAAACAGCGTCCGCGACACTACGTTATGTTTGCGCGGATTCCAGTCTGCCTATAAGATGTCATGTCATGGATTCCGGTAAATCACTCTGTTAAGACATTCTCAAGTAACCTTGTCTCATGAAAAAATACTGTGCAATCGAATTTCACAGTTACGGCAATAAAACGGACGTTTCTGCAACATCTCGATTTCTGCTCTTATCTCCTTTTTCTGGTTTTTGACCTCATGAACACTGATTGGCATATAAAATTTTCTTTTTCCGTTTCCTGGTAGGCTTAAAATTATGGATGTTTATATGTACATACATTTTATGTTATTTATTAGTATGCATCTTTGCGTAATTTTGTTAAAACCATGTGCTCCCCTAATTGTTTTGAGCAGTGTATGATAAAATTCTTACTCCGTGCAAGTACAAGTCTTATACGTCTGTGACCTGTGTATGTGATTTCTGAAGCCAAATTTTCTGAGAAGCAAAGGGATGTAAATGGACATTTTCAAGTTTTGAGTAAATCGCGTTTAAATATGAGGTCCTATGTAGGCTTTCGTTGATTTTTTTTCTAAATCATTCTGTATAACAGCAACTACCAGAGCTACTAGTATCATCTCTTGCCATAAGACTAAGGAGGGATTCACTTACCATTTGTACTGGTTATCTCCAAATTTTTAATTTTTGCCACTTTCATCCCTTTGTTTCTCACTGCCTCGTATGATTTTGGTTTTGCTTGTGATTTATGTACAGTCGGATCTCCGTATATCGAAGTAGCAAATTGCCGAAAAAAAATCGATATATAGAAATGTTGATATATAGAAACACCCTTATTTAATCCTAAAAATCTCCTAAAACATTAAAATTAAAGTTAATTTTCGTGTATGAAACCCAATTTCTAATTTATACGAGCATCGAATTTAATAAAAGTTAATCATTAAAAAAATAACAGAAATTACATTTTTGCATCTTCATACATCTTCATTCTTCGACAATTCAACTTGATCCGCAAAATTAGGGGATTTTCGTTTTCACAATGTAATTGAGAGAAAAGCAAAAAATCAATCTACTTAACTTGAATGATTTTTACTGTAGCCATAAAGACTAGGAATGATAATCCACAGACAAAAGGTATAACTTGGAACTGATTTTACTATGCTACTGGTTACAACTAAGATTTGAAATAAACTTGAGGGAATCTAAGAACTCCAGAACGAAACAACGACCTTTCTTCACACCCCTCAACCCCAGATTCCTTATGAGTTCGTAGCAACCTTTAGTGAACATAATTTTCTCCTCTAACCTTCATTTTTCATGAGACAAAGTCTAAAGTGGAAAAAAAAAATCTACGAATGTCTCGAAAAAAAATTCGATCTATAGAGATTTTTTCGATGTATAGAAACACTTTTTCTATGTAATGAACATATAAATTTGCTGGGATTTCGATATATAGAAAATATCGATATGTGGAAGTTCGATATATGGAGGTTCGACTGTATTTTCAACAGTTAGCATCCAAATAAATTTATGAGCTGGTACTCTGAATGGAACCAGGATATTTTAAAAATCAGTACTGCGTTCACCGTATCAGTGAATAGCGGTTGAATTCCATTGCTGCGTTAATGTGATCCAGAGTGAGAAGTGTCAGATTAAGGCATGGGCACATGGGGTACAGTCCCAGGGCACCAATTCTGTGTCCCAAGTTTTAACTAGTATGTTGTGGCCATCACAAAACTTTCTTCTATATTTTTCCTTTTTCTGATCCCTTCCCATGCTTGACGAGGAAGCAATATTCCTAACGAAAATAAAATTACACATGCAAAAACTTGACGACCATCCCAATGTCTGAATTATTGTAAAAACAAAACAAAGAGCGAAAATTGAAAGTTACTTTAAAAGCCTTACTTGAATTAATTACAAATATTTTATTTATTAACAAACATAAGATGGCAACAGTTAAAAATTTTAAATCATTGAGACAATATTTCCGATCATTTCCATACAATTAAAATCACGAGAAATACACAGACGACAATCTATTACGATTTATCTTTCTTATTGTTGCATTAATAAAGCTATTTTTATTCGAAAAAAAAAATCAACACCTCTTGGAGCGATTGGAGTCAAAATTGAACCAAAGCCTGTTTACGTATGCATTCACATATATTCCAAATTTCAACCAGAACGTAGCATTACTTCTTGAGATAGGGCACTCACAATGGAAAAAAAGAACGGGCGATTGCGCTACCCCCTTTTTAGCTGTTGACACCAAAATAAAATCAGCTCTTATACCCACTAAGGGCCACTTGTCAAAAAATTTTTGTTTGATTCCGTTCGTTATTTCTTGAGATACAGCAGTCACAATTGACGACCAAAAACGTTCTATAGCTCAACCCCCGTTTGAGTTGTTGACACCAAAATTGAATCAGCACCTGTTCCTGTTAATACCAACATATGGACCAAATTTTGTTTGATTCCGCCAGTTACTTCCTGAGGAATAGCAAGCACGCGTAACTCAAAAAACGTCCCATTGCTCCACCCCCCTTGGAGGAATTCACGCCAAAAACCAATTGGCACAAGTTCACATATGGGCACATATGTGTACCAAATTTCGTTCGATTTCATGCGGTAGTTTTTGCTGTAGAGCGGCCACAAAAAACTGGTCACACACAGACGTGACACACATACACACACACACATACACACACACACACAGACAGACAGACAGACATTTTCCAAAAATAGTCGAAATGGACTCAGCACACCTCAAAACGTTCGAATCCGTCAAAATTCGAAATTCGAAAATTTGCACGAATCCAATACTTTCTTCTATATATTAGATATAGAAGAAAGTAAAAATTAAAGAAATTTCATATCGCTCTTTAGCAAGATGTAAAAATTAATTTAAAAAAAAAAAAGAAAAAATAATTTGAATTTTGACATCTTGAATTCAAATTATGTTTTTCGCAATCACGAGTATGTGTATGTAGGCGTGTGTGTTTGTGTGTGGGGGTGTGTGTTTGTGTGTGGGGGTGTGTGTTTGTGTGTGGGGGTGTGTGTTTGTGTGTGGGGGTGTGTGTTTGTGTGTAGGGGTATGTGTATGTGTGTGTAGGCATGTGCGTTTGTGTCTGTGTGCAGGCATGAGTGTGTCGGTAGTTGTGTGTATGAATGTGTGTGTGTGGGGTGTATGTGTGTGTAGGCATATGTGCTTTTGTCTGTGTGCAGGCATGAATGTGTGGATAGTTGTGTGTATGTGTGTGTATGTGTAGGTGTCTATATGTTATGCGTGTGTGTATGTGTTTGTGTTTGTGTATGTGTGTAGGTGTATGTGTGTGTGTGTGTGTAGTTGTGTATGTATGCGCGTGTGTGTAGGATATGGATGCAACCTGGAGACGGCTTTCGCTATAGCATCATGAGGAGGCGGTCGACGGTGATGCTGCAGAGGGTGGCGGGTGGAAAATAAAATCACAGCACATCAAAACAGTCAAATGAATGCAATAAACAATCGTGATTGCTCAAAAAAAAAAGCATTCAAAACTAAAAATTTAAAATACTTTATTGCTTCATTGTACTGTAAAAACGGGGGAGGGGGGCACCAAATACAGTTCGTGCCCAGTGATTTCGAAAGTCATAGTTGGGCACTGAGAGTGAAACAAAATGGTGGACCGAGCCGATTTTTGAACTGACCATTCACTCGTTGGAGAATGGGAGAGGGCTGTCGTGGTAGCCCTTACCTCCCCTTTTCATCGGAATGTCTCGGTAATTAAGCTAGCGTGATGCTTCAATAGCATGAAAAAAACATAAATTATAAATTACTTGTACTCGATAATTCTGTACCTCAGAGCCAGAAGGACGTAAATCACATCATGGTAATGTTACAGAAGAGAGGAAAAACTTTTTTCTGGCGCATACAAAGGATAGGACGTGCGCTCTTTTAATCCTGCAAAAAATTGAAAGGGATTAAAAAAAAAAAAAAAAAGAATTAAGTTCACATGGCTCGGTGCGGAATATGATTCTACATCTACGTACACTGCACTACTAAACGGAAAATCGCAATTTTTGGACTTGCGGTCAGTCTGGCTCTGAGGTACAGAATTCATGAAAAAAACTTGAACTTAGGGGACATTTCTGTACCTCAGAGCCAGACTGATGTAAGTCTAAAAATTGCGATTGTCTGTTCATTAGTACATTGTATGTAGAAGCCTGTTCCGCACTGAGCCATGTGAAAGTAATTCTTTAAAAAAAAAAAAAAGAAAAGAAAAAAGAATAATAATTTGAATTTTGACCTCTTGAATTCAAATTATGTTTTTCACAATCACGAGTGTGTGTGTGTGTGTGTGTGTGTGTGTGTATGTAGGCATGTGTGTGTGGTGGGTATGTGTGTTTGTGTGTAGGGGTTATGTGTATGTGTGTGTAGGTATGTGTGTGGGTAGTTGTGTTCAGGCATGAGTGTGATGAGTGTGTGGGTAGTTGTGTGTAGGTGTGTGAGTATGTTTAAGTATCTGTATGTATGTGTAGGTGTCTATGTATGCGTGTGTGTATGTATGTGTTTGAGTGTGTGTAAGTGTTTGTGTGTATGTACGTGTTTCAGTATGTGTGTAGGTGTATGTATTTGTGTGCGCGCGCGCGTGTGTGTGTGTGTGTGTAGTTGTGTGTGCATGCGCGTGTGTGTAGCATATAGATGCAACCTGGAGACGGCTTTCGCTATAGGAGCAGCATCGTGAGGAGCCGGTCGACGGTGATGCTGCAGAGGGTGCAGGCGGGAAAATAAAATGATAGCACATCAAAACAGTCAAGTGAGAACAATAAGCAATCGGGATTGCTAAAAAAAAGTCCTTTTAAATAATTTACCAGGGTTAAAGAGCGCGCGTCCCATCCTTTGCATGAGCCAGAAAAAAAGTTGATTTGTGAATTCTCAGGCTCGTTATCTTTGGAAATAGGCAAAAATAAATAAATAAATAAATAAATAAATAAATCATTAAATAAAAATAAATAATGAAATAAAATAAAATAAATAAAAAAATAAGATAAAATAAAAGAAAATAATAATAAAAAAGCCAAGTAATATATATAACTTTTTTTTTAGCAATCACATTGCTTATTGTTCTCACTTGACTGTCCTTGGCGTTACGCTGATTTAATTTTCCCACCGCCTCCCTCTGCAGCACCACCGTCGACCGGCTCCTCCCGATGCTGCTCCTCTAGCGAAAACCGTCTCCAGGTTGAGTCCATATCCTACACACACACGCATGCAACCATACACCTACACCCACAGACACACACCTACACACACAAACACACACACGCCTACATATACACACTTACACACCCCCACACTCATGCCTGTACACAGACACAAACGCACATGCTTACACTCTCACACACACACACACACGCTGACATATACACACTCGTGATTGCGAAAAGCATAATTTGAATTCAAAATGTCAAAATTCAAATTTTTTATTTATTTATTTTTTATAGTCAATTCCTACTTAGATCAAGTTTGACCCCGTTGGCGGAAACTATATTTATATTGCTTTAATAGCTGGAGAAAATGCTAATCTGATAGCTTTAATACAACATCTAATAAAATCATTGTTCAACAATGACCGTTATCAACAATGAATTTCCAATTGACGTCTAACCTACATTTTAACATGAAATTAGTTTGAAACATTTTATAATTCACATTACAGTAATTACCTTGGACTATTGGAACAAATTTTATCTGATGCAGAAAAACTACTGGTTTTTATGGATATTTTATTTAAGTTTTTGCGAGCATTTTTTGGCCTCATATTAGATGATTTATGCAAAAATGTTGATTAAAATTGGGATAAACTAATAATCAATTAAAATTCGATTCGATTATAGAATATTGCATTGTCATTGAATCTGAAGTTGCATTCCAAATTTCAAAAGAATACGATCATGGGAAGTATACGTGAAAATTGAGTTGCAAGATTTGAACAAGATATACAAAAATACGGAGATTGTGAGTAGGAATGGGGTCGTTTCCAAAAGTTTAAAAGTATTTTTATCTGAAAGAGGATGCTTAAAAATATAGGATCCGTCCATTTTTTAAATAATTTGACAAAGTTTACTATTTTTAGAAAAAATATTTAAATCGGTGCGCGGACTCAATTTTATTTTTCACGCTTCTGGAATGACATCACAAGTGATGAAATGCCATTCAATGTTGCCATTCGCAGAGCGCAATATTTAATTCGCATTTTTACTCACCTGTGTTGGCAACGATATGGTTGATAGCTAACGTAGAGTGCAATATTTAATTCTCTTTTTGATTAGCATAACGTGGAAACGCGGTAGACAGATTCTCCAAAGTAGGTGCATCATTTGTGACGTTATAAAGACCACGCCTTATTTTCGAAATCGGACATTTGAAAAAATTAACTAAAAGTTAAGCGTTGGGAAAATAAAAGTTTTTTCACGCTCCATGTTATTATTATTATTATTATTATTATTTTTTTTTTGAGCAATCACGATTGCTTATTGTTGTCACTTGACTGTTTTTGGCGTCCTATGATTTTATTTTCCCACCGCCACCCTCCGCACCATCACCGTCGACCGGCTCCTCACGATGCTACTCCTATAGCGAAAGCCGTCTCCAGGTTGCATCCATGTCCTACACACATGCGCATACATACACAACTACACACACACACGCACACATACACACACAAACACACACATACACCTACACCTACACATATACACAAACACATACACACACGCATACATACAGACACCTACACATACACACACAAAAACATACACACACACATACAACTACCCACACATTCGTGCCTGCACACAAACACATATGCCTACACACACATACACATACCCAGCCCCCACGCACACACATTCATACACACAACTACCCACGCACTTACGCCGGCACACAGACACAAACACACATGCCTACACACATACACATACCCCCTACAAACAAACACACATATCCCGCACACACAAACACACACGCCTACATACACACACTCGTGATTGCGAAAAACATATAATTTGAATTCAAGATGTCAAAATTTAAATTGATTTTTCTTTTTCTTTCTTTTTATTTTTTTTTTAAAGCCGATTCCTACTTAGGTCAAGTTTATCCCCGTTGACGCCCGTGCTAAGAAGTTGAAGGAAGTCCGTTGAACAAAAAAAATCCAAGGCCCCCCCCCCCCGCCCTTCTTCTGATGTGAAATGATCATTTTTCTTCTAGTTAAATGCGTACACACCTTTTCAAAGGACATATTATAGTCTCTTTGGAAATTAAAACTATTCGCCAAAACACATAAAAATATTAACAGCAGCTTTGAAACTCAAAGTAATCCTTCAACTACATAGTTCATCGCTTAACGTGCCAAGCAACCACGCTACCGTAACCCTGCCCTTTAGCGAGTGAAGCGGTTTATTTCCCCTGCAATTTAAGGTGTTTCGCCAAATAAACAATGATTTAATGAAAACGTTATAAAGAGCAATCACTATTAAATAATACGACAAATCAAATTATTTACTTAGATAAGTAACAAACTTCAACTGGCAGAGCAAAAAAAAAAGTTGAAGAAATAAGGAAAACAAAACCTAATAGAAAAATTCTATAAAATCAAATTATGTACCTGAACGCCGTAAAAAAAAAAAAAAAAAGCGCATTCAGAAATCTGTTCGCTGATCACAACAGTAGCATTGGCATGGTTCCTCGCAGCTATCGACACTGTCGGCCAGCGCCCTCTCGAAGAAGTAACTTACCTCGCCATCTATTATGAATTCAAATAACTAAACAATGAATTAAACATTTAATTTTCAATTACAAATATTTCCGTCAATCTGATTTTAAAAAATAGTCTATAACCGTCCTCAATAAATAAACTATTCAACATAAAAAATAACTTTTCAATTTGAACCAGTAGTTCCTGAGATTAGCGCCTTCAAACGAATTCTTCAGCTTTATACACTGCTCAAAACAATTAAAAGATATTGTAAGTCTTTGTACAAAAAAAGGTGTTAGCAAATATTCTTTTGCATAGAATCGAAGAAGGGAGTTCGATTCCGAGTCACAACTGACTACAACTGTATTTATGTCGAGGACTGCATACAAAGCGCCTTGCCTCCATTATTTTTTTATACCGATAGATGGCAGCACCATCACCGGATCGAACAGTTAATGAGAATTTAGAACTAGTCCAGGAGCTAATAGCTACCTGGTGCTAGCACCCCCAGAGGTATCGTTTCACTTGGAGGACATTGAGACCACGGGCATATTTAACGTCGCCCAGTCCCCTTCAATGACGACGGTGGGTCTTCGAACATCGAGGTTCGAACTCAGGACCCTCCGGCACCGAATCCGACACTCTACCGATCGGGCTACCACGGCACAAGAAGGGAGTTACAAATGCAATTTTTTCTTAATTTCAAACATTGCAGTATGCAAATTTTGAGTTTGACGTCGAAGACGACGTTTTAGTGGTGGCGTATGATATTTCGCTCTTAATTTATTGTAAGACAAAGCAGAAAAGAATGATCGACGTTCAGTAAGCGCGTTGTTTCGATGAGTTCGATGCCTCAGCGAACTCATTTAACGGAATCAGAAGCTTCTAAAGTGGTTGGCAGGCTACAGGGGAGCCAAACACAAGCCAAAGCAGTAGAAGCTATTGGAGTTTTGCAAAGTGTGATTTCTAGGATATGGAAACGTATTTTAGAGACTGGAAATGCAGGCCGAAGATCAGGGCAAGGTCGCAGACGGTCATCAACGCTCAATGAAGGCTGTTATTTAGCTTTAACGACTCGGAGGCACCGAAGAATGAATACCACTTCACTACAACGACACCTTCGCTCGGGTACTGGCACTACAATTTTGACACAAACTGTCCAAAATCGCCTTCACGCTGTAAGTGTGTATGCTCGTCGCCCAATGGTGTGTGTCACATACACTGTAAAAAAAATTCGGAAACGTTTCTGAGTATATCGTGCAGCTGCGGTTCATGAAATTTTCAAAAACGTTTCTGAGTATTTCGGAATTCTCTTTCTATAATGTCCGGAAACGTGTCTGAGTATTTCGGAATCCTCTTTCTGTAATGTCCAGAAACGTGTCTGAGTATTTCGGAAACCTCTTTCTATAATTTCCAGAAATGTTTCTGAGTATTTTGGAATCCTCTTTCTGTAATTTTCAGAAACGTTTCTGAGTATTTCGGAATCCTCTTTCCGTAATTTCCAGAAATGTTTCTGAGTATTCTGTGCAGCTGTGGTTCATGAAAGTTTCGAAAACGTTTCCGAGTACTTCGGAATTCTCCGAACAATTTTCAAAAACGTTTCCGAGAATTTCGGAATCCTTTTTCCGTGATTTTTTCTAAAAAATAATTCTTTACTATAGTATTGCATGCCATATCAGTTTCAATTCTTTCATATCTAAGAGCAATGAAACAAACAATTTTAGAATCATTCGTGGATTTTTTTTTTCTTCTGAATTTCTAATGACAAATAGCATGGTTAACAGCATAACATATGCACAGTTATAAATTTTTGAAAATTTATGAAATAATATAGTAGTTTCATTCATAATCACAAAATCGTCGGGGGAGGGAAGGGGAGTACTTTCTCAAAAGTGGGATTGTTTGTTAAACAATATTAAACTTCAGTTTTTCTCTCAATATTTTCAAGACAAATTTATCAACATATTGTATTTTTAATGCAGAACTTAAAAACATATCTTGTATCAAACTTGATAGCTTTTATTTTCGGATAAAATTTGACAGAACTTACCTACACTTTGCGTTCCGAAATTCGTTCACGTCAAGTCAATTTCTTTGACGAACAAAGTGTACCGAAAAGTACCAACAGAGAAATTTATGAATTTAAATATGACACCCTGCTGGAACCATTCGGGTTTATTCTTCTGTTCTTGCCCTTTTCCAGTTTATCACAAATATAGATACTTAATCAAAATAGGTTACCGATTTTATTTTTAGAGTGTGCTCAAAATGCATTATATATTTTGTTTATTAAAACATTGAACTCTATTACATGATTATTCCATTTCATATATACGAGAGTCCCCCCCCCACACCATAAGAGTGATGGTGCACCCATAAAATGATATAAAGCGCCCCCCCCTTAAAAAAAGCAACCACTTGAAAATGTCAATGGCACAGACAGCGTGGTGAACGCCCCTCGTCTTCTCCCCATATGTGCATTGCATATTAATAACATAGTATTTAAAAAATGACCACTTTTAAAACGATGACATGAAATAATATTACTTTTTATTTCGGCATGTAAATGCAGCTGTTCCATTTTTGCCCCTGACTCATTCCTCCTGACTGCCCTACATTAAACTAGTATATCCACGAAGGAAATGTTATTTTCGGAACAACTAATGTCAAGGAATTTTTTTATTGTTAACCACATTTAACAAAATGAATAAGCAGATGAATTAATTGCATAACTATGTTCTTACTAATAAATAACATGGTCATTTTATAATGGTATAAATATTTTTAAATGAATGAATAAATTATACTAAAAAAAGATAAATAATACTTGCACATTTTTTGTGAAGCATATTACAATACTAGAAAATATTTGCATTACCATATTTTTAATGAATTAAACAATTGATTTTTTTTTCTTTTTGAACCAAAATGTATGTACATCCAAGTATTTCGAAATAACTTTTTTGTGATTGCTTCTCAAACATAAATCTTATTTCTTTTGCATAATTAATCAGTTTCAGTTGGTTACAACAAATAGTACACCGCGCACATAGGTATGTAGGATAACTTTAAAATAATTCGATAAACCCAAAAACAGTTACAATTGGAGCCTCATCAAATGCAAATCAACAAAAATATAAATGTATATAACAACATGTTTTAAAATATTCATTAATACTTACAAGTGAACATGAGCGGAAAAAAATCTAAGTACCTCCATTACAACTGAATAAGTAATCCAAAGGGTTTCGTTTCATTAAGTATAAACACGGGTGTTGAAACACGGGTGTCACGCTTGAACACACAATATATATCTAATTATAGTCGCATTGGAAATTGTAAAGAAGCAAATGGTTATTAACTGACTTAATAGCTGCGTACGTCGTCTAAAAAATCAAGGGCAGTCCAAAATGCAAAGGCGTAAAATTAGTTTCGACACATTTTACTACTCTCTAGACATGAAATAACAAGCAATCCAATGCTAAACAGTTGCTGACTGCAGCAACCATAGATAAGAAAAAAAATAAGTTCTCGTTATTTCCGACTCATTGGCGCCCGTGTTGGAAGGATGAAATAGGCTTCGAAGCCTTGCGTCATCACTTCCGCCTCTAGATTTCTTGAAATAACAAAAAGCTTTCTGAATATTGAGGAGTTCGCTATTGGATGAAGGATTCCTACTATTTCGGAAACGTTTCCGATATATCCAGAAACGTTTCCGAATTTTGTTACAGTGTAGCTGCGAGGCACCGTCGCACAGTGGTTCAAAACGACGAAAAAGCGGAAAAAAATCAATAACTTTGAATATTCTTAAAAAATGCTTTGGAAAATTGTTAAAATTGTTGCATGGTAATATTTATCTTCATGCTTGCTGATCGTATTCACTGTGAAACCCCGATTTTACGTCCCTCGAATCTACGTTTCCCCCACACTTTACGTATTTTATGATCAGGTCCCAGTTTTTCCGTACACTAATAATATTAATTTAATCCGGATGGAAAGTTTGTTATTTATGAATTTCCCGCATTTTACGTTTTTCCTTGGCAGTTAAAAAAAGAGAAAAAATGTTTTAAAATTAAGAAAAGTGTTTCCCTCTGTGCATTTTAAAACATAATCCAATCTGTTGAAAGTTAATCCATGAAAACAGAAACGCATCTGCTCCATCCGCAGCTGACCTTATGAACTTTTCGGCCACCAGTGAAGAGGAACAAGAAGAAGAGGAAACACAACTCGTTTCTTCTTTCAATACTGCATTTAAGAGCTTAATAATAGTGAAAAACTCTTTTCTTTATCATAAAGACCAGGAAAAATACTTTGCAAAGTGTTCCAATCCTGGAAGATGCTGTATGTACTTTGGATTCAATGACTCATTATTACTGACTATTTTCAACCTAAACGCCCGAATTCGTTACTTAATGTGTTAGAATGATCTAAACTGGTGTGTACAATAATGTTCTTTTCCTAAAATATCGCATTTTTTACATTTTATAAGCGTCATTGTAGCAACTTTTATTACTATTTTTGTTTCTTTATCTGATTTTTGCTTTTTATACATTTCCCGTATTTTACGTTTTCCCATATTTTACGTTTTTGGATTTGAATTGACGTTTTCCCATATTTTATGTATTTTATGTTTGATTCAGGCCTCTGAGAAACGTGAAATCGGGGTTTCTGTGCAGATCAAATTCATTTCTGTTTTTAGTGAAAAATATAAATTAAATCTGTCGTATGCCACACGCATGCATTGCATGTTTATTGCAATTGATACCCTCGAACAATATTTTCTGGCAATGTTGACAAACTGAGAACAGCTTTATACTAGAATGATTTCGAAAAGGAAATCAGAAATTTCAAACGTTTAATGATTTTCTAATTTCATTGTTTTGTGAACAGAATGGTTATTTAACTTTTTATATGGAATTCTGTATGAGTTTTAAAAATTTCTTTCTCATATGCATCTTCTTTAAAGCCAAACGAGTCCGAAAATTGTTATTTTCAGGTTACTACTGTATTGCTTGTAGAATAATGCTCCGCATTAAGTCATATCAACGCAAATCTGTTTTAAAAAGTCCTCTATATTTATTGATGAATGTTTCAAAAGCCCCAACTTTCGGAAACAGTAAACAAACGTTTTTAGGCTCTCCTGAAAAGTAGTGAAATTGTGACATACGTTAGTCTGAAGCATGTCAAATTTGATGACCAATTTCTTTGATAAAAAAGCAATTTACCCCCGCCATATCGCTACGAGTTATTTTCGAACTTATTATATTGGTATTCGTAAATAGCGAAGATCAAACAAAAACATCTGCCACAACTGCAGTCGCAGGTGGTCGCAGCTAAAATGTTGTTGTTTATTTACAGGAAGGATTAAACTATTGATATATGTAAATTTTAGTCCACCGGAAGCCGCCAATAAAAGTATATTCCACAATACTTTTCATTATATTTTTAAGAAAATAATGTTTTTTTATTTCGTGTAGTTTTCAATTTTGATGAATTTTTAATTTTTAACTACAATGTAATATGCATCCTATAAGTGAAAAACCAATCAGAAATGACTTTTATTAAATTTTAGTCCTCCTTATTGAACGAATGAATTAAAACTGAAGTATAAGGCCTACGTCCGAAAAAAGTAAAAACATAATTGTTCAACAATCTGGGCTTATTTTTGTAAAAACGATTTTTTTTTCAAAAAACTCTTATGGAGTAAGTTACTACAACTCAAGAGCTAAGTAATTACGGAATGAAATATTTTTTATCTTAAAACTTAAAAATGGCTATTTTTTCCGCCCTTGAACCACTGTGCGTCGCGCTACAGGGGGTGGGTAACAGAGCATGTGAATTGGAGAAGAAATGAATGAAGCAATATTTTTGTCTCACATAGTTAACTACGTCTGTCGATACTGTATCAATCATCCAAAAAGTTCTCCAGGCTCAAGATCAACCCAAAACCTCAATATCCTTTAATTGTTTTGAGCAGTGCAATTTTAGTACAGATATAAATTTTCCCGTTTTCATAACATTTTTTTTGCTGATGCACTCCTATCAGTCATGGTGTGATGTTATATAGTCTATAGCCTTCCTTAATAAATGGACTATTCAACACAAAAAGAATTTTTCAATTTGAACCAGTAGTTCTGGAGATTAGCGCGTTCAAACAAACAAACTCTTCAGCTTTATATTATACTAGTGGCACCCGCACGGCTTCGCCCGTAATAGAAAAATTAAAGGTCTTTTGGTTCGCTTGTATATTTACAAATAATGTATGGTGAATTTTCTCGCCAATTGGCTTGTACCGACGTTACAGTTCCACGTTATGATAATTTCATATCTCGCCAATTGGCTTGTGCCCATGTTACGGTTCCACGTTATGATAATTTCGTAATTTATGATAGTTTTTTTTTCTTAAAATTGGAATAAAAAAAGAACCACATCGAATTTTCGAAAAACCGCTTCGAGGTGCACACCCCCATGCTACATACTAACTTTGTGCCAAATTTCATGAAAATCGGCCGAACGGTTTAGTCGCTATGCGCGTCACAGACACCCAGACATCCTACAGACATCCTCCGGACAGAGAGACTTTCTGCTTTATTATTAGTAAAGAAGTTAATTAATAAGAAAAATAAGTCAATGATGCGTACATATATATATATATATATTTTATAAATCAATTTTAGCATCGCTTAGGATTTTCTCTGAAAAGTACCCTCGAGTGTTGCCTCACGGATGACTCGAACCTACGCCACAGGATCGTGAAGCCCACACTTTCAGCTCGAGCCACCGTAGTGTGGCTACGCATGTTCTGTGTTCCAAGCATTTTATATTATAATATAATTTTCACCGTTTTCGTAATATTTTTATTGCTGCTCCACTCCTATTAGTCACGACGTGATGTTATACAGGGTGTTCCGTTTTAACCTGCAAAACCTCTAATCTCGCAACCGTTAGTCCTACATGCCTACTTCCAATTGAAAAAATGTTCAAAATCAGATGCACAGTACGGATATTGAAAGTTTGAGGCAAAAATGAAAATGAGTCAAAATTAAAAAATTTAACTTTTTATACGGACACTAGGGCCCCTTACTCATCTTTAGGAAATAATTTCCATTAAAAACTATTACTTACACAAAAAACTTGAAACTTCTGCGACCAAAACTCAAGGAGATATTTAAGTTTAAAGTTTTAAGAGACCATACAAAAAATGAGATTGGAACATATCGCCCTTTCAGACGAATGTCAGGTTGTCGAATTAAAAACACGAAGTATTCATATTTTTCATTGCTATTCCAAAATATATTCAAACGTTATGTCATGATACGTAAAAACACACGACAAAACCTCGAACAATTTGAAAAATCACACTATTTGCATACATATAATTTTAAATCCTTGTTAATCGCTATATTTTCCCCCAAAAGGTGATATTGATGGCGAGTGTAAAGTGGTGTGAGTCACAAAATGCGGCGTTTCATAGCTCCGTGAATACTTTTTTCCGCATACACCCCACCACTTAGATGTAAGCCTTAGGTTCCACCGTTCGGTTGATCCGCGTAGCGGCCCCCCGCACGGCTGGGTGCGACGGTCGATAGTCGTCTGGGCTACGAACGGTCTTGGTGCTTATTGCGTCGGGGAAGGTCCCCATGCTGGGCGTCAGCCCAGCTGGGAGTTTACCCCTTAGTGTGTGGACCTTGTTCGCTTCCGAGATACGGGATATCTCCCCGTACCTCTTTGGACTGCCAGGGGTGCCCAGAAGGGGGGGATTATGGCCCAAGTTGCGCCACCAAAATAAGGGGGGTAGGGGGATTTTTTAAATTTATTTATTGATTTATTTTAATTTAAATTATTAATTTTATATTATTGTATTCTGTTTATATTTCATTTCATTTATTTGTTTAGTTTGTGTGTGTGTGTCTCTCATTGGCGTAGCACTGAACTTTTCTAATAAAATAACAATAACAATAGTAGTAGTAGTAGTAATAATAATAATAATAATAATAATAATAATAATATTAAATAAATATATTTTTTAAAAAGTAAATGAAATAAAAAAGAGAACTAAAAATAAAAAATAAATAACTAATATTTAATAAAAAGTAAATAAAAAAAATAAATAAAAAAGGGAAAGAGTGTTGAGAAATTTTTTGGAGGGAATTTGCGCCATTGAACTTGGGGGGGATGGGCACCCCTGTGGTGTGCCATGGCTCCCCTCCGTGAATACTGGTCGTACTGATGTCCAACTTTCCCTGCTGGAATGATTTTTCAAAGGAGAAAATTTCCCTGAATATAAGTAAGAGGACCTAGGGCCCGTGTAAAAATTTAAATTTTATATTTTTTGACTCATTTTATTTTTGCTTCAAACATTCAGCATCTTAACCCTGCATCTGATTTTGAACATTTTTTGCAATTGGAAGTATGCGCCTAGGATTAACGGCTGCGAAGATAAAGGTCTTGCAAGTTAAAACGGAACACCCTGTACAGCCTATAGCCTTCCTCAGTGAATGTACTATTCAACACAAAAAGAATTTGTCAATTCGAACCAGTTGTTCCTGAGATTAGCGCGTTCAAACGAACAAACTCTACAGCTTTGTATTATTAGCATAGATTTATTACACTTTTGCTTCAATGTTCTTTAAATGCGGACGGAAAACTTGTGATTGGTGAAGACTTAACTTTTTTTAAAAAATAAAAAAAAAGTATTATAGGACAAAAATGCTGCAACGGGTATTACTGGGGCATTCTACGGTATTTTTGACATATATGTAGAGTCCGTAACGTGACCTTTTTTGCCATAGCTTTTTAATTTACTGTTTGATTAGCATATTATTTTATTTTGATATTTTCCTACCAACACACCAGCTCAAATTAAAATAATTTGCAAATCAAACGGTAAATAAAAAAGTTATGGCAAAAAAGGTCACGTTACGGACTCTACATAATGTCAAAAATACCGTGGAATGCCCCTACTACAAAATAAAGTTAAATGATTTTTCGAGTTACAGATCCTACGACTATGTTTCTTCCAAAAATCTATAAAAAACTATGAGAAGTGCTATTTTTTCATTTTTAATTTCATTAGAGAACTTGTTAAAGAAACAATTAATGATTCACGACATGTTTGACCCGCATTTCGTGACGTAAAATAATTTTTATCAACCTTGTAAATTTTTTAACAATGGATTGAGCCACTCTAGGCACTAAATGTTTCAATTAATGCTCAAAATAATTGTTGTTTACATTATGTTTTATCTTCTACTTAAACCGTTTCGTAACTATGGCAACTAATGCCGACTACTTTTTAAATTCTTTTTTATCCCATTTCCCGCAAGTGGCTTGATTTCGATCACGAAATCTTCTCCCTGTTAATCGCAAAAATACACCCCTCCGATTATTAGGTCATTTGGTTGCCTCTAATCTCTAAGTCGGTCACCTAATTTCTTCTGTTATGCCGGGCGGGGTGGAACGAATCGTTCTTCTACGAGAGCGGACCGTTCCATGATCGATGCTTTCCCCCTCTTTTGTAATTATTTTTGAAATCAGTCCTCATTTCTTTCTTCCCGTCGATGTCACTCTTGTAACACTTGTAGGGATATCAAACAAGCAATGATAATTCGCAGTTGTTCAAGACAATGGAATACCCCCCCTCCCGCCATAGATTTTTTTATGGGAAAAAATATCGTCATGAGAAATTAAATGAGCACGAATACCACCAAAACTAGACAGAACAAGAAGTTCTGTCTAGAACTAGACGAGCCTACTTTCCCGTATACCCATACTACTTTCTAGTACCTGATCAATATTCTCAAAAATAGCTAAAATCGCAAATTTTTTTCAAAAAAAAAAAAAAAGCAGCAACTTTTAAACAAAGCAGCTAATACACTTTTTTCCATTAAAAAAATATTTAACAGCTTTCAAAACGAAAAAATAATAATTAAAATTAATAAGCTCATTAAAGTAAATACATCATATCAAAAAAAAAAAAAAAAAAAAATCGTTTTCTTTTTCCCCTGTTGCCAAAAACAATTTTTTAAATGAATTAATGCACGTACCAAAATAAATAAAAACAATAAAATGTCAACTTAAAGAAATAATTTTCATTGTCCAAAAAAAAAAAAGTCTGCGCATATCTTTATGTAGAAACATAAATGACTTCGAGTTCATTCGCCGAAAACTAAATACCTAAATTAAAACTTTAGCGTAAAAATAAAAACAAGTCAGATCAACACTAATTATTTCATAGTCAAAACCATAGCTGCAGAGTCGGAGTCAATCTCATTTTGGGGTAAAGGAGTCGGAGTCGAATATCTAAGAATCGGAGTCAGTCATTTGTCCTCCGTGTATAAGTTTTTGCCAAAGCTACGAAGTCA
Organism: Uloborus diversus; assembly: GCF_026930045.1. Lineage (NCBI taxonomy): Eukaryota > Metazoa > Arthropoda > Arachnida > Araneae > Uloboridae > Uloborus > Uloborus diversus. The sequence continues at coordinate 11,778,501 of NC_072736.1, read as the reverse complement.
GAGTCGAAGTCGGGGAGTCGGAGTCCGATTAATTGTCGGGCACAGGAGTCGGAGTCGGAGTCAAGTGCCCCTAAATTCTCTGAGTCGAAGTCTGGAGTTTGGCGTCAAGAGCTATTTCCAACAAAATTTGTTTGAAGTAAATCCGCCTTCAAGTACGGAATCTACATTGACTTTCAGTTTCCCCGTAGGCGCTAATGTTAAGGGATTTGAACTGTTCAAAATTGTACGGAAAATTGTTCAAATCAAAAATATATTTTATATACAAGTTTTTCATCAAAAGCTTTTCCCTACAAAGTTTGTTTGAAGCAAATTCGCCTCACAGTTCGGATTTGCCTTGAATTTCCCCGTAGGCGCTAATGTTAAGTTTTTTTAACTGTTCAAAATTGAACAAAAAATAGTTCAAATCAAAAAGTGAAATATGGGAATGAGGTGTCCTCGCCGAGATCTTTCGAATAAAAAAAATGTTTTCTCGAATCGGACTATTCCTTCAAAAGTTATTAGGGGGGGGGGGGGCAGACAGACAGACAGACAGACCGACAGACATTTTTCCCCATCTCAATACCCTACTTTCCAATTTTTAATTTTTCAATATTCATTTAATTATTTTACTTATTTTTGACTTTTTTTTTTGTTTTTGACGATATTTTTAAGATGCATTAAGCCTTCTTTCACGCTTTTTTCTTCTTTTTCTGACTTTTACTGGGAAAGTAGGCTAAAAAAGCGGGTTGAGATGTTTGAAAGTCTAGACTACTTATCAAGTAGTGAGACATGATTCGCCTTCGGCTAAGAGTAATTGATTTATAGTCATTTAGGGTAGCTTTCAACCATAGGGGTTAAGAATTAAATACAGTGGCTCCCAAAAGTGTTCGTACACTTTGAAATTTTTTAGTAAAACCAAAATAACACAAAACTGATTTCGAATATGAAGTCCAATATTTTTTTTACATCATTCCTATGTCATTCTAAATAAAACCTGGTAGTTTTTAAAAAATATTGATGGCTCTTCTTTTTGAAAATGGTCAAAAAACAAAGAGACAGAGAAATAATACGTCACAAAAGTCATAGTACACTCAAATATTTTCGAATAAATTCGTGATTAAAACTATCATATGTCGTTTTTTTTTTATTATTTTTGCATTGTGTTGACCCTTAAAAGTCATTTGGCTTGAATGTTTTGTTTTTTTATTCCTTAATATTGCGCTTATTACTTTAAAATGGCTGGTATTCGTAAGAAAACAGCAAACACCTTTCGAAATTTGAATTTTTTCCTCACAGTAAGTAGCGCTAAATTGGTTTGAAATGTCTCTAAATTAGTTATTTTATTCCATTCTATGGTAAAGTGCTCGATAAAATGCTTTAAAGAAAGGAATCGAACCGAAAATAAGGTAAGAAAAAGTCAGTCGGCAAAGTTGACAAAGCATTTTCGGAGACTTACAGTTAAAATATTTATGAAAAATATACATTTGAGTGCTGTAAAAGTTTCTGCACAGTTAAATGAAACCTTTTACATTTAATTTTCCCCTAAAATTGTTCGTCAAGTTCTCTGATTAGCTGTATTAGATGGGACCTCTTCCCGCAGAAATTTTCTTGGCCGTGCGAAAACCAGAAAGCTTATGCTTTTAGTCACAAAATCAATGATAAATAAGCTCAAAACGTTTTGGAAATACGTCTTACTTTCAGATAAAAACGAATTCAATATTTTTGGTTAGATTGTTGTATAATTGTAAATAGAAAAAAAAAATTAGGAACTTAATCTTAAGAACTTAGTTGGACCAGTTAATCAGGATGGTGAAGGTGTTCATGTGTGAGGGTGCATATCAGCATTAGGACTTAATAGTTTGGAATTTTTTGATATAATAACGAATAATGCCGTTCCTTTAAATGTTTTAAAAGCCAATTTTAAACTCTTAGCCGAAAATTTGGTTATCGGAAACAGCTTTGTTTTTTATCAAGATAACGAACGATAAGAAGCACACGGTTTTCAACGTTTGCGTCTAGTGTTTCAAAAATTGTCCTAAAGTTTAGAAAATACCCGTTCAATCTCTAGATTTGAACTTAATGTAACATTTTTAGAGAGATATCTGGAGGCTAGATTACGAAAATACGGCTTTGAAACGAAAATAGAGCTAGAAACAGCAAGACTCGAAAAGTGGTTGAACACTTACTCAGAAATTACGCTAAAAAAAGACAGAAAAAAGAATGAAATTTATTCCAAGACGTTTAAAAGGTGTTGTTGTAACTGCATGATATTCTACTGAATAACAACTTAATAAAAAGTTAGAATATTCAATAATATATAGACATTTTTTAAAGTGTACGAAGACTTTTGTGACATAAAATTTCCGGCACTTTTTGGTTTTTGATTTTTAAAAAATTAAGTTTTAATATATTTTTTAAACATGTCATGTAGTTTTTGTTAAAAACTGATCATAGATCTCATGATTAAATACCTATTCCGAAACATTAATTGTAACCAATGGAGAGGGTCCTCTTTCAGTGAAAGTCGTAGGTGTACGAACACTTTTGGGAGCCACTGTACATACATTTGAGCTGAAGAATAAACGTAAAATAACAACCGAAAATTGCACAAATTTGCAAGGAGCGACAGACACGTGTTTTGGGGTTACAAGAAAACCCTTTTTCAATGCAAAAGAAGTGGGCTTCTGAAGATTTCACCCATTATCTATTTTGTCTAACATTAAATCAATTATTCAGGCTAATAAATGCGCAAATAAAGTAGCAGTAACAATACAAAGACCGCTAATATTAGTTTATATATTCAGAATTAAAAAAAATATTCTTTCGAAAAAAAAATGTATCGAAAAAAAAAAGAAACTTTCATCGAAGGCAAAATCTATTGTAGCTTTGCTTTTCTGGTTAAAAAAAAGAAAAAAAAACAGATTAATAACCTCGGATTCCTTTTTTCGTTTTTTTTCGAAAACGTTTAAAAAAAAAACATTTGAGCTTTAGAAAGGAAATGAAAATAATAACCAATTCCGCCATTATTATATTCAGGATCCATACTTACTTTAAATTTCCCCATTGGCGTTAGAAATAAAAAAAATTTGAACTGCTCATTTTGAACGTTGGTTTGCGAACATGTTCTTCAAGAGCCTTCTCAAATAGGTTTTGTTTGAAACAAATACGCCTTCAAGCTCTGGATCTATATTTGTCTTAAATTTCCCCGTAGGCACTAATGTTAAAAACTTTTGAACTGTTCAAAATAGAACAAAAAATTGTTGAAATAAAAAAAGAGATGAATATATATATGTGTATATATATCTAACTTGAATTCTGACACTTTGAATTCAAATTATGTTTTTCGCAATCACGAGTTGCGACAGGACCCTACTCATTGGATGCTATTGTTTCTAGAAACGGCTCCTGTCCTCCCAAGCCTGCCCCTCCTCCTGGACGGTTACGTGTATGTGTGTAAGGACTTGTTTGTGTGTAGACGTGTGTGTATGTAGGAGTGTGTGTATGCAGGACATGGACGCCACCGCCTAGGAGAAGGGGATTCCGGCGGACAGTGCTGCTACTGAGGCTAGAACCAGAGAAGCAGCTCTGTCCTCCGGTGGACGGTGGTGCTGCAGAGGCCCCTGGTCCAATCTGAAAAAGGAACCGGACATCAAGGACGGTCAAATGAAAGCAAATAAGCAATCGTGATTGCTCAAAGAAAAGAAAAAAAATTGAAGTGTCTTTAAACAAGAGATTTTCTGAACAAAAAAAAAGTTTATTCGAATCCCTCAAAAGTTGTTAGGAGGAACAGACAGACCGATAAACTGGCACGCTGACAGAAATAAGTTCTCCCATCTCAAAATCCTACTTTTCAATTCCTATTTTTCAGTATTTATTAATTATTTTGTTTTTTTATTCATTTATTATCTTATTGTTTTTAGTGATGTTTTGAAGATGCATTATGCCTTCTTACATGCTTTTTTCTTCTTTCTTTATTTTTCGGGAAAGTAGGTTAAGAGGACCTTTAGAGGGATAGTGAAAATACGCATAACTGCTTTTATCTCAACCGCAACTGTATAGTATTTGAATAAATATTCGCAGTTAAAGTAAAGAGGCACTGTAGCTTTTGATTAATAGCGACTGAAAGAGGTAAAACCACAACCCATCCACTTACGTTGGCTATGATCTTTTCAATTAGACTAACAAAAATGAGAGCTAACAAGGCAGATGCTTTGTTAGCTCAAAGTTGAAATTGGTTGAAATGCTCAACCTTGTTTGACCCGCGGACCGGCTAGAGCTTTTGAAAAAAAAAAAATCGCGGACTGGTCATAGTTTTTCCTTCTTCTTTTCTGTTCCTTTTTCTTTTCTTTTGCTCTTTTTTTGCAAACGAAAAAAAAAAAAACATTGCATTAGCGGACCGTTAAAAAAAAATTGAATATTGTTTTACAGACCGGTGAGGTTTTTTCTTTTTTTTTTTTGCATTGTTTTTCGTTAAAAAAATAAATTTAAAAAAATCTCGACGATTGTTAAATTACTTATGAAATTTTTTTGCGAACGACTGGTGTTTTTTTCTGTTTACAAAACATAGAAATAATAATAATACTAAATGAATTAATAAATATATAAATAAAACTACTTGGTGTAAAAAACTGTTGCAAGAACTATTTAAGATAAGTAATCATTTTAATAATTGTACATAAGTGATAAATTTTGCTGAAAAATCATAGAAAAGTACGAAAATTAATCACAAATTTAACGTAAACGATGTCGTACAGGATATAATTTTTATTATTACGGTGTTTTTTGTTTTTGAATAAGGAAATTTTTTTTACGAGGACGAGCAAAAATGCCTGAGGACTGGTCAAATTTTTCTATTGGACCACTGGGGGAGAATCGCTGCTTTACCATATTGTCTAATTGATGGAATCCCCACAAGATGGCGTTCTCAAGCTCTAGAAATTCGAATAAAAATATGCCCTGAATAACTTTTTAAAAATAAATTAAATAGTATAGGGCAGCAATGATAAAAAAAAATCCCAGTTAAGCGTTTGAAAAGAGAATTACAGCATTATTTCTTGAACTATGAACAAATGTTTTCCTTAATAGTTTCGAAACTGTAAGCTCCGACCATAGCTTCCTAAAGTAAGAGGCTATGCTTCAACAAAACACCCATAAAGAAACTCTTATTGGGAAAAAAAATAATATCACGTAACGTAACTTTTGTGCAACCAAGTAACTACAAAACAAAGTACAAATAATTCCCAAATTTAGTTTTCGTCAAATTTTTGCTGGATTTTGAAACCTAATAACAATATAAACTAAAAATAGTTCATATTGAACGAAAAAAGGGGACAAAATCTTCTCAAATAAAGAAAAGAGTAAATTTTATTAATGATCCTAAGTAATGTGCGCTTAACATTGATTAAAACAATTGTTCAAAATTGCTGAAAAAATTGAACATTTGAATAGTTTTCATTTCCAGTCGCTTTAAATAAAATTTGCTAAATATCATAATTTCTGCAAAATGCATTTTCCTAAAAGAAAAAAAATCCCTAGCAATTCATCAATTGGATAGAAGAGTGAGAAAAATCTCACTATCAGTAGCTGCATAAAGGAGAGCGTACAGCCTTTGAGTTTGTTTCTTTACATTTAAAATGTAGTTGTTGAAAAGCGACATGTACAGAAAAATGCCAAGTGAAAAATCTGTTGCAGTGGAACCCCAATTATCCGAAACAATCGGGACCGGATATATTCAAATAACCGAAAATTCGGATACTTGGATTCGATGCGGAAAAAAAAAACGGTCTTTTTTAATTAATTACTGTATATATGTTGAAAATGGGGGTGCGGGGGGAGTTGTTTCTCAGCTTTTCCTTAAGAGTCATTTCACACAATTTTGTCCAAATGTCAAGTCCGCAACATGACATTTTTTTTTGTCACAATGTGGGGTCGTTTCCAAAATTTTAAAAGTATTTTTTTCGGAAAGAGCATGCTTAAAAACATAGAATCTGCCCATGTTTTAAATAATTTCCTTAAGTTTAATAGTTTTAAAAAAATACTTAAATCGGTGCTCTTTCATCGTTTAACGCTTAACGCTTCTGCCGATGACATCTATTCTATTCTATTCCAGAGTCACAACTGACTTCAACTGTATTTATGTTTAGGACTGCATACTAAGTGCCTTGCCTCCATTATTTTTATATACCGATAGATGGCAGCACCATCACCGGATCGAACAGTTAATGAGAATTTAGAACTAGTCCAAGAGCTAATAGCTACCTGGTACTAGCACCCCCAGAGGTATCGTTTCACTTGGAGGACATTGAGACCACGAGCATATTTAACGTCGCCCAGTCCCCTTTAATGACGACGGTGGGTCTTCGACCAGCGAGGATCGAACCCGAGTCCCTCCGGCCCCGAGTCCAATGCCTTACCGATCAGGCTACCACGGCCTCCGATGACATCACAAATGATGAAATGCCATTCAGTGTTGCCATTCAGGGTCCAAAATATTTAATCGCAAGCGTAGAGCGCAATTTTAATTCGATGCTTGATCATCATAACGTGGAAACGTAGTAGAAAGATGCAGCAAAGTGCATCATTTGTGACGTCATAAAGACCACGCCTTGTTTGAAAAATCGGACATTTAAAACAATTAATTAAAAAAAGACTGTTTAAAAGTAGTACTTTTGACTAAAGGAAACCACCCCATTATTTAATTTAAAGTTTGATTCGCACATTGTCTTATTTTGAGTTTATGTGTCGGAAGGATTAATTCAGAATAAAATTTGTGCTAATCAAACAGTAAATTAAATAGTTATGGCATAAAAGCGTCATGTTGCGAACTCTACATTTGGACAAAATACTGTGGAATGGCGCTTAATCAAATGAAAAAGCAATTCTTTTACATGTTAAACGTACTTACAAGTTCTGTACATTAGTGAACTCGCACCATCCTCATATAAATAGTAGCCAATGATCGAGTAATGCTGACGTCATCAACAATAAAACTCGCTCCACGACATGATAATTTTGTAAAATATTTTGGTAATGTTTGACATGCAGGGAAAGTCGTTATTATGACAAGGCTGAACTCGATCCGGTAACTTAACTGTTTTACTGGTAAGACTATGTCATTTCAGGGGAATGAAGAAACGATAAAATGGTCAACAATCAACGCTACCTACTGGAGTTTAGGATTCATCCACTGGAGTGAGGGTTAAAATTTCAACCATCAAAATATCACCAAACAGGCAATGGCTTCGTTCAAATGTAGAAGCTATTTTCACCCGTCATATACCTTGACGGGCGACTTTCTAGTACTTTAAATGAAAGGCATTACTTGCTAATATATCGGACAAAGTAAATTGTTTGACTAGTTTCGCGGAGGGAATAGCACGCAAACAGAATTATTATTTTGCGAATCACAGTACGTTTCTTTTTTGTGCAATCACGATTGCTTGTTGTTCTCATTTGACTGTTTTGAATTCCTATCATTTTATTTTCCCGCCAGCACCACCGTCGCGTCGACCGGCCTCACGATGCTGCTCCTCTTGCGAAAACCGTCTCCAGGTTGCGTCCATATCCTACACACACACACGCATACACACACATACACACACTCATGCCTGCGCACAGACACAAACACACACTCCTACACACACAAACACACACTCCTACACACACACACACATACACACACTCATGCCTGCACACAGACACAAACACATATGCCTACATACACACACACGAACGCCTACACACACACGCGCGCGCGTACGCACACAGCCCTGCATACACAACACGCATACACATACATACACACATACACACGCACCCACACACATGCGCCTACACAAACACACGCGCATTTATACACACACACGCTCGTGATTGCGAAAAACATAATTTGAATTCAAGATGCCGAAAATTCAAATTGATATATATTTTCATTCTTTTTTCACAAATTCTGAAAGCGATTTGGATCATCAGCGATTCCGGTAGCAGGTTTTCAGATTATTGGCATTATGCTGTGCTTCGATTTGGAATCATGACGGAGAATTTCGGTTTAATAATAGTCCTGAAAAACGTCCAACTCAGTGCGTCCTGATAAATACGAATACTAATACTGTTTCAGCAAAAAAAAAAGTCCTTTTTATTTTGAAAAAATTAGATAAACTACTATAATAGCGCTGTTCAGTTTTGACTAAATTGTATGAAAAAAAAAATCTTTTCCATACTTCTTTACTAATAATAAAGCTGAAAGTCTCTCTGTCCGGAGGATGTCTGCAGGATGTCTGTAGGATGTCTGTGACGCGCATAGCGCTTAGACCGTTCGGCCGATTTTCATGAAATTTGGCACAAAGTTAGTTTGTAGCATGGGGATGTGCACCTCGAAGCGATTTTTCGAAAATTCGATTTTGTTCTTTTTCTATTTTAATTTTAAGAATATTTTCCGGAGCAAAATTATCATCTGATGGACGAGTAAATTACGAAATTATCATGACGTGGAATGGGAGAGCGAATGAACATAGCCAATTTCCGAGAAATTCGTCATCTATTATTTGTAAATATATAGGCGAACGAATGACCTTTTAATTTTCAACTACGGGCGAAGCCGTGAGGGTACCACTAGTTTTCAATAAAAAGAGTGCGCTTATAAAATTCAGAATGAATAAAGAAATGCAATTCATGTTTTCACTAAAAAGCAGTAGTATGAATTCATGAATACTATTCAATAGTACTCATCATCTGCTGCGATATAAAATGCAAAAATATGTACCGTCTGCCGAAAAAATATTCAAAAAACACAAAAAGAATAAGACCATAAATAGACGGGAAAATTTTTTATAGTCTGCAAAGAATAGTTAAATGAGAGTAAATAAATAAAACACAATGCAATGGAGACTGAATAAATACCTTTGTATAACAAAGTAACTATAAAATAACGCAATCAAAGCAGAAATACTGCAAGAAGTTGTAGACATGTGTTTCGTTGTTAAAGGAACCCCCTTTTCAATGCAGAGGAAGCCTTTGGATGTCAAGTCATCCAAAAAAAAAAAAAAAAAAAAAAATAAGAATGTTTGTGCTTTGATTATGATGTGTTTTTATTGTTATTATAATGCAATGTGTAATGTATCATTTGAATTGACATATATAGACCACAAAGGCAATAAGGCCTTTAAGAATGAGAAGCATCAAGCCGTGGCAAAGTACAACCAATAAACATTCTTGCACTTCTTTTTTCTTGAAAATGAAGAAATACACTCAGAAAAATTTCAAAAAGAATCATTAAAAAAAAAGTCTAGAAATGCAAAAAAAAAATTAAAAAGAAAGAAGAAGAAGATATCATCAAAATCTAGATTGTAGCCACAAGTATACCGAAGTGTTGGATTTGAACACGAATATAAAAATGTCGTCAGAAATTTCGCTTTTTTAGATTAACTCTTCATTTTCGAACATAAAGAAAAGCGAGACCAGTCATGCTATCATCAAACTCATATTTGTGGCAGCAACAACAGAATTAACGACGCTAAGTTTTCATCGTGGACATTTGATACGCATTATTTGGGGCACTGTTACACCCCAAACTCACGCACCTATAAAAACAAAATAATAATCAAATTGAATATAAAAAAAAAGAAACAATGAGCACCTGCAGCGTCCGTAGGATTAAAAAACAAACGCATTCCAGCTGTGCGCAAAGCGCCATCTGTGTTTTGAAAAGGACATTAGTTTTTAGTTTTCTCGGGTTGCGTTGGAAACGAGAAAAAAACACAGGACCGGGAGTTTAGTGGCTCCCACATCGGGCTACAATGTACTTTTGCAATGCGTGCTGGGCAAATGTCCGTCTGGTTAGTGACTCAAGATCGCGGAAAAACGGCCGAAGTAATCTTTCTTTTGAGGCTCTTTTAGCTGTCACTTGAAGATACGCAAGCCGGACAAGTCGCAGGTAAGGTTTTCTAATTTCCTAGAACAAAATATATTTGATTACAGTTTTGGAGGAAGTTTAAATCTGATCTTTTCATTTGATATGATTAATAGTGTTTCTTAAATAATGTTTTATTTCATTAAGAAAAAGGAAACACGTTACTAAAAGAAACTTTTTGGAACAATATGTGCTTTATTTAAGATTTTTAAAGAAAAAGACTTTTCAATTTATTTATTTATTAATATTGTGTAAAAAAAGGACGAAACAAAAAATTAAAAAGAAGTACAGGGGAAAATCTGTTCGATTACTATAACTTGCACAAAGTTGATATTTAATTTCAACATCACTTTGCCTGTTATTCGATCACTTTAACTTCAATTATTTCTTGGAATATATATATATATATATATATATATATATATATATCAACATAAATTTTTATTCATAATATAATGAATACTTTAATGTACTTACATAAAAAAATCAAATGTATGTTACTTTTTTTACTTTTTTGTGTGTTTTTAAATGTTACCTGTAATAGTATCACATATTAAACAGAGAAGAATCACTAGCGCCACCAGACTTTGCCTTCTGGGAGGGGGGAGGCGGTGCGATTAAGCTCAAAAGTGATGCCCAGTCCTTGTAAAATTTTGTACCCCTCTTAAAAGAAAATCCGGAATTTTTTAAAGTTGCTTCTCAAAAAAAGGGAAAAAAAGGTAGAAATTAAGACTATTTTAGTGCCCCTAAAATTATGGTGCTTCGGTCCACGGATTTGTTAAAGATATATACGACCATGCGTCAATCAGGCCCAGGGTGGGGGTGGTGTAAAACCCACTCCTTTTGGCAATATGTTTTAAAAATAAGGGTTTTGGGGTGGGTTTTCTCCTTAGAGGTGAAATTCATAATTCAATCACTGACTTAGGAAAAGCTGAGGCAGAGATCCCAAGTCACGTGATTCTAATACCACGAATAGTCGTCACGTTTTGCGTAAAACTAATGGAACCAACCCGATTTCTTCCAGCACTTTACTTCAAATGCTATCATGTGACTTAGGATCTTTGTTTCAAGAATAAAAGGCTTCGCTCTCTCCACCTTTTATCTCTTCTCAGTAGTTTTGACATATCCACGTTGATGTGCAACTAAGTAGAGTAGACAGCATTCATGTATATTCTTTTCAACTTTTTATATTTGTCTTAACAGGGCTGATTTTGCTACCGTTTTTCGGTACCTTCACAAAAATCTTGTTTTGAAATAGGTACTTTCACAAAAATCAAGTAATAAAATCAGGTAGCTTCACAAAAACATCGAAAATTTCACAAAAATTCGCATTTTAAAATATAAAATTTGTTTCTTTGTTTAAAACAAAATTTACTTATAACATAAAATTCTAAGCAGGTTTATATGAACAATCGCTTAAATATCAACCTTTTTGTGGTATTTTAACTACTTTTTAGCTAAATAAAGAATAAATACCTTTGTGCTGAAAAATTAAAATGTCAGTAATCCAACGTTATTAAGCACAAAACTTGCAAATGATTGCAGACACGTGTTTCGGTGTCGGATGACTTTTCATCCAAAAGCTCACACTTCTTTGCATTGAAAAAGGTGTTCCTTGTAACACCGAAACACGTGTCTGCAATCATTTGCAAGTTTTGTGCTTAATAACGTTGGATTACTGACATTTTACTTTTTAGCTGTTTCTCGCCAAAGTGTATTTATGCAGTATTATCGCAATCTTTTAACATGTTTTGGGGAACCGTTTTTCTCATAATTTCCAATATTGTGCACAGTACATACCCCATTAAGCTGAAATTACGATGGTATTTTTGGTACTTCTTAGGTTTTTAGCTTCCCCCCCCCCCCCCAAAAAAAAAAACGAAACCTGTTAAAAATAATACTAGATGACATTTACACTTCTCGAACTAAAATTTCACTTGTTCTACTTCTCTTTTACAAAAATAGGATGCCTCTAAAAGTTCACAAAAGTAATGCTGATAAAAAAAAAACGTTTCACAAAAATAGAATGATGCAATACTTTCACAAAAATAGGTAGCGAGAAAGATATCATGGATTGGCCCCTGCTTAAGAAACTGAACGCAAGCTTAATTAATTTACAGCATGAGGAAAACTAATTTACTTAATTACGCCATTAAAGTTTTAAACTTCTGTTAAAAAATAATTATACCTTGAAATCTCGTTGTAGATGAGTCGGGCATAAGCTGGTTGAATCAGCTCCGCAAACGTTGGAGGACAACTTGCTAAAGCATATATGATTTGCATTTACAAATAGTTTTATTTGATTATCATGACTAATCAACAAAACTACTAGCGTTGAAAAAAATGTGTTAATTTCTTTTTTCAATTCCTTCTGCACAGGGGTATGCACAGAAATTTCAGGGCCCGTCACAAATGACTTTTACGGGCCCCTCCTCCATATTGTTTACCCCTGCGTCCCTACATATATTTCACCCCTCATTTTAAAAATCTCTGGCCCTTTTCAAGCTCGGGCCCGGGCCAACAGGTGTCCCGCCCCCCGTTCTCGTCCCTGCTTCTGCACAGTTGTCAAAGCATACTTTACACTTCATAGTCCCTCGTACTTACCAGATCTGTTTTTTTTTTTGAGCAATCACGATTGCTTATTGCTTTCACTTGACTGTTTTGAGGTCCTATCATTTTATTTTCTCGCCAGCACCCTCCGCAGCATTACCGTCGACCGGCCGCCTCACGATGCTGCTCCTCTAGCGAAAGCCGTCTCCAGGTTACGTCAATATCCTACACACACACGCATATACAGCGTACGCACACACACGCCTACACACATACACACATACATCCGCCTACACACATACACACACACAAACACACACGCAAATACATACACATACACACACACAAACACACACGCAAATACATACACACACTCACACACATACACACACTCAAACACATACACACACGCATACATACAGACACCTACGCATAAACACACCAACACACAACTACCCCCACACACAAATACATATGCCTACACACACATACACATTCCCCCCACACACAAACACTCATACACACAACTACCCACACACTCATACCTGCACACATGCACAAACACACATGCCTACACACACATACACATACCCCCTTCACACAAACACACGTACCCCCCACACACACGCCTACATACACACACACACACACACACTCGTGATTGCGAAAACAGTAATTTGAATTCAAGAGGTCAAAATTCAAATTCTTTTTTTTTCTTTTTTTTTATTTATTTTTCTTTTTTTTTAATTTTAATCGGAGCAGGAACCGAGCAACTGCTGATCCAGCACCCCCATAGGTGCATTTAATTAACACACAAAAAAACATACCCCCCCCCACACAAACACACACGCCTACATACACACACACACACACTCGTGATTGCGAAAAACATAATTTGAATTCCAGATGCTAAAGTTATTTTTTTTTTTTTGCATATACAATATATATAGTTCTGAAAGATTCCCCAGAGACAACAATTGAGTGACGCGGGAAACGAAAGGAAATAACACAAAGACATTTTCGCAAATTTAAATGAACGCCAAAGTTAGGGTTGTCTCAATTGTAAGCAATGGCGATCACTCCCGCGCTGAAATTACCTCTGCCTTTCGGAAGGCGTGCCGAAGGACCTCTCCTCATGAATGCACAAGAAATAACAAACATCCAGACAGAGATCCAGACTTTCAGCCTAACCATTAGTAAAGATTGCAGCAAAAAAAAAAAAAAAGAATGAAGAAAATTAATTTGAATTTTGACATCTTGAATTCAGATTATGTTTTTCGCAATCACGAGTGCGTGTGGGTATGTAGGCATGTGTGTTGGTGTCCAGGCATGAGTGTATGGGTAGTTGTGTGTATGTGTAGGTGTCTGTATGTATGATTGTGTATATGTGTGTAGGTGTGTGTGTGTGTGCGTGTGTGTGTGTAGTTTTGTATGTATGCGCGTGTGTGCAGGACATGGATGCAACCTGGAGACGGCTTTCGCTATAGGAGCAGCATCGTGAGGCGGTCGACGGTGATGGTGCGGAGGGTGTCGGTGGGAAAATAAAATGATAGGACGCCAAAAACAGTCAAGTGAGAACAATAAGCAATCGTGATTGCCTAAAAAAAGAGAGAGAGAGAGAAAAGTACTCAAATAGAGAGAAGAGAAAAACCAATTGTTTTCATAATCCAAAGTGATGTGCACTTAACTATTGATATTCAATTATTTAAAATTGCTAAATAAGCTGTAAGTTTAACCAATTTTCGCTTTTGGTGCCTTTAATTAAAATTTGCTAAATATCGTAATATAGGCAGAATCCCTTCACATAAAAAACCTAAGCAGTTTAGCGATTGGCCAGAAGAGTGAAAATCTTTCTAGTTACTAAGGGGAGAAGAAAGCCTTTGAGTTTGTTTTTTTACATTAACAATGTGGCTGTTGAAAAGCTACATGTACAGAAAAGTGCCAAACCTAAAAAATCATTTACTTGGGTTCGGAATCATGATGAGATTCCCGCCATAGAAAACTTCTAAGAATGTCACACTCAATGCATACTGAGAAATGAGAATAATAAAACTATTTCATAAAAAAAGAAAGAGGAATTTATTTATTTATTTATTTATTTTCTTAAAAGTAGATAACCTGCTAAAATAGCGTTGTTTAGGTGTTTGCACAAACTGTATAAAAAGAAAAAATATTTTTTTATATTTTTTTAAATAGAAAAGAGTGCAATGCAAAAATTCACAATAAATAAAGAAATGCAGTCAATGTTTTTATTAAAAAGCAATATTATGAATTTATAAATTTTATTGAATAATTTTATTCTTCTGCTGCGATACAAACTGAAAGTTATTCTGCAGAATCCTCATATATAGGGGAAGGTTGCCGTCAATGAACCACATAACAGTTTCCGATTTTTTTATTAAGGAAATCCAAGTCAAATTTTACGTTAATTATACGAACAATTTCTAAGTATATTTCTCTTTTTAAAATAATATTAAATTTCATGAAAAATATACACATTAAAGAATGAAAATTTAAAATAAATATTTTAGCATGTGGTCCATTCATGGCTACCGGTTGCTATGGATGGTTCATCGAGTTTCCATCGATGGACCACATTTTCATATTAAAAAACCAATGCGTAACTTAAATATTTTTGACAGATAATCAATAAACACTACAAATAACAATAAATTATAGAAAATAGACTTATTTTCTAAAATGTTTTACTTTCGTATAAGAGGAAGGTAAAAAAAAAATAAATAAATAAAATAAAGCAGCACTCACACAACACACAACTGTTGTCACCACACCTCGTTCACCACTTGATATTTTCCCAACCTGTGCAACACCGTTCTTAGATAGTATCTTTTCAACCTTTGATCTAAAACTTTTAAAAAGTGCATTAAATATTCCTCTCCTATATTATCAAACTTATGTGAAAAATGAATTTAAAATTGGAATAGAAAAGGAAAAAAAGCGATATTAATGACTTTATAATCGTATTTTCAGAAGTTCTTAATATGAGCCGTTCGTTTTGAAAGTGGAGTCAGGAGCGGGGATATAAGGGGAGGATCATGGGGTTCAAGACCTCTGCCCCCAAACCCAAACCACCGCGCCGTCAATATTATCCGTCCACATTGTGTTAAAACACTTCTTTACTAATAATAAAACTGAAAGTCTCTCTGTCCGGAGGATGTCTGGATGTCTGTGACGCGCATAGCGCCTAGACCGTTCGGCCGATTTTCATGAAATTTGGCACAAAGTTAGTTTGTAGCATGGGGGTATGCACCTCGAAGCGATTTTTCGAAAATTCAATGAGGTTCTTTTTCTATTCCAATTTTAAGAACAAAACTATCATAAGATGGACGAGTAAATTACGAAATTATCATAACGTGGAACCGTAACATGAGCACAAGCCAATTGGCAAGATACGAAATTATCATAACTTGGAACCGTAACATGGGTACAAGCCAGTTGGCGAGAAAATTCACCATACATTATTTGTAAATATGCAGGCGAACCAAAAGACCTTTTAGTTTTTCGATTACGGGCAAAGCCGTGCGGGTACCACTAGTAATGAATAAAATGTAAACGATTTCAGTAAACTTTCCAACTAGAAAGTCGCCCGTCAAGGTATATGACGGGTGAAAATTGCTTCTACATTTGAACGAAGTCATTGCCTGTTTGGTGATATTTCGGTAGTTGAAATTTTAACAGTAACTTCAGTGGATTTACCCTAAACTCCAGTAGGTAGCGTTCATTGTTGACCGTTTTTTCATTTCCCTGAAATGACAGTATTACCTGTAAAACAGTTAAGTTACCGGATCGAGTTCAGCCTTGTCACAATAAAGCCTTTCCCTGTCTTTCAAACATTACCAAAACACATTATCGAATTATCATGTCGTGGCGCGAGTTTCATTGTTAAAGCACGTGGATTACTCGATCATCGGCTATTATTTATATAAGGATTCATAAGTTATTTTTAAAAGTAAGTATCTAAAATACTTCTTCTTTTCATTGCTTATAAAATTATTTTGCAAAGTTTATGTACTATTAGGTGCCTTATTCCTGGCCGAAATGTCGCTTTCTATTGACAACTAAGCAGTTTCTGAAATTTTTAACACCCAAAACCGTAGGTTCATTCATGGGGTGGGAGGGGGAGGAGGGATTCACAAATTTGTCATAAATTGTTGCAAATGGAAGCGACGGGGGTCACAAGAAGTGTGACATCACGCCTTTTTTACGACAATATGATTTGGAAAAGCAGCATGACATTTGACAAAGGGAGGAGAGGTAAGGCGAAGTGCGACACTTTGTGACACAAATGGGAGACGGGTCACATTATTTGAAAAAAAAAGTGTGACATCATTTATAGCCGGCTCATAAGGTGTTTCAGTAATCAAATTTCTTATTGGTGAACTTTCATCTCCCAAATGTTAAGACTCTGATTTATAATTTTTTTTTCAAAAATTCTAAATTTCTAAACTGTTTCTGATAAAAAGCTCATGCTAAACTTTATCGATCACCACCATTATCTACATTTTTTTCAAAAACGAGCTATTCCAACTTCCAAAATAAATCGCTATTATTGTAAAAAGCTGCAGCATTTCAGGACTGTGGAAGAACATTTTTACTTATATGCATAATTACTAAGAAATGGGAGAACATTTATAATGCTAATTCAGGATTTTTTTTGAGCAATCACGATTGCTTATTGTTCTCACTTGACTGTTTTGATGTGCTATCATTTTATTTTCCCACCACCACCCTCCGCACCATCACCGTCGACCGGCTCCTCACGATGCTGCTCCTATAGCGAAAGCCGTCTACAGGTTGCATCCATGTCCTACACACACGCGCATACATACGCAGCTACACATACACGCGCGCACACACACACATATACACACAAACACATACACACAAACACCTACACACAAACACCTACACACAAACACCTACACACACATACACGAATACATACAGACACCTACACATGCACACACACACACAAACACATACACACACTCATACAAACAACTACCCACACATTCATACCTGCACACAGACACAAACACACCTACACGCACATACACATACCGCTACACACAACACACATAACCCCCCACACAAACACACACGCCTACATACACACAGTCGTGGTTGCGAAAAACATAATTTGAATTCAAGATGTCAAAATTCAAATTATTATTGTTATTATTTTTTTTTGGGGGGGGGGGAGGGAGGGTAAATATAAAGCAGTTCAACTACCCAATAAATGAACTCGTAAAGCTAGGGGGAAAACATGTTTTCTAATTGTTTCCTTTTCGGAAATGTATAAAAAAAAAGTTTCTGTTGCCATTTCATCCAAGAAAAAGCTTTTTCAACATTTTCTTTAGATCAAACTATGAGCTGTGCGATCACTGGTCTTGCTGTTCTATGCATAGAAATAATGGTTGGTGTAGAACCTCCTGTAGTCCTGTTGTCCCTCACAGAAAAAATCTAATTAAACTACTTCCTGCTCTTTCGGCAATCTCAAGTAAAAAAATTCTAATCATATCTAGAAACGAGCTGATGTGTGCATCACATGACTTCCTTTTACACCAATTTAATGTTATTTCCCCATTACAAGCAATTTTAATGTGATTCAATAGTTAACTCTTTAAATATCACCAGTGGCCAAATTAAAACCAGATTTTAAAAAAAAAAGTATTCAAAAAAATCGCCAAAATTTTCGCCAAGTTGTCGATAAAAACTTGGCGACCAAAAGACTGGCGATGTATCGCCAAGTGTCCGCCAAATTATAGCACCACTTGAGTTTGCATCGAAATTAACAATAATTTCCCCATAAAAAGGTGCAAAAGACCCTTTTAGAAACACTCGAATGCAACCAAAAGGAGAGGTGCACAACTAGACCCCACTAAGAGTCTACGTACCAAATTTCAACTTTCTAGAACCTACCGTTCTTGAGTTATTCGACATACATACGCATATACACATATATTCACATACGTACATACGTTTTTCCGCACATACGCACGCACATACATTCGTACATACAGACGTCACGAGACTAACAAACACGACGAGACTTACAAAAGTCGTTGTAATTAACTAGGGAATCGTAAAAATGGATATTTCGAGCGTCTATACGTTCTTAGGTGTAAGAGTATATGAACGTGTGGTCGGGTCGAAAAATCAACTCAACATTCATTCGGGGGTGAGCAAAATGGAAATTAAGGACGATTTTCGAGTGAAAATTTTTTTGCGATTACAATACTTCCTTTTTTGTAAATGGAAGTAAAAATATGATTTATCATATTTTTATGAAATTTAAAATTTAGAAATCTAATAGTTTCAACAATAAAACTAGATTGTTTTTATGAAGCCTAGTTATTTATATAAATTAAATCTATATCTTAATTCAGAAATTTGAGGACAGTATGCTAGGCACAGTACAATCGTCGTGTTTCGTCGTACAATCGTCGAATGTGCTGTAGAGTTGCACACACACATATACATACCCCTACACACAAACACACATACCCCCCACACACAAACACACAAGCCTACATACACACACACAAACTCGTAATTGCGAAAAACATAATTTGAATTCACGATGACAAAATTCAAATTATTTTTATTTTTATTTATTTATTTATTTTTTTTTTTTTTTTTTGAGCAATCACGATTGCTTATTGCTTTTATTTGACTGTTTTGATGTGCTATCATTTTATTTTCCCACCAGCACCCTCTGCAGCATCACCATCGACCGGCTCCTCACGATGCTGCTCCTCTAGCGAAAACCGTTTAAAGGTTGCATCAATATCCTACACTTACACGCATACGTACACGCACGTAAACACACACGCACAAACACACATACATACGCCTACACACATATAAACATACATACGCCTACACACATATACACATACATACGCCTACACACATACACAAACACATACACACAAACACATACACACACTCAAACACATACACACACACGCATACATACAGACACCTACACATACACACACACCTACACACACACTCATGCCTGCACACAGACACAAACACATATGCCTTCACACACATACACATCCCCCCACACACACACTCATACACACAACTACCCACACACTCATACCTGCACACAGACATAAACACACATGCCTACACACATACACATACCCCTACAGACAAACACACATACCCCCCACACACATATAAACACACACGCCTACACACACACACACTCGTGATTGCGAAAAACATAATTTGAATTCAAGAAGTCAAAATTCAAATTAATTTATCTTTTTTAATTTAATTTATTATTTTTTTATGCCAAAGCCACATTTGTTTAGCCATTCTACTTAATGCAGCGCTCTTCAATTTAAACACACATCAGAGACATACTGAGGTTTAACTTTCTTTACCGCCTGTAATCTTTTGGGGCCCCTCAGCCGGGCCTCATAGAACAGATGGAAAATCAAGCCTTGATCAAATCACACTCAGAGCTTTTTTTTTTTTAGAATTAAATCTTGTTTTTTTTTTTTTTTTTTTTTTTTGTGAGCAATAATTAGGAAACACGTTATATGTGGAAAGACAAGACAGAGTCAAACAAGAATTCAACGAATCAATCAAATAGCAAAAAGTACTTTTGCCGACAAGAAGGAAAAAAGGTTTATTCGTGAAAATGTATTTTTATCTTGTGGCCATTCTTCAAAATACACTACTATTCAACGAATAAAAAAAATGAATTCTACAGTCAACCTTCCACTGAGGCTTTGATCGTCGTTTAGAAAATGTTTCTCTTGTTTTTCTGTGATTGAAGTAACAGGAAAGGGGGGAAAACCCATGGATTTCTGGACCGTTGCCAAAAGCTTCCCACAACCATGAATCAGGAAAGAAATATAATTCCTATTCCTCTCACTCCCAGCTCATTCTTTAAGCTCTTGAACTGAAGTGAAAAAGAAAAAGGTTAAAGACATGGAAAGTGCTTTCGCTTCGTGGAAGAGAAATGATAATTTTAGCCCCATTACGATTTTGGTCAAGGTTCTTAGCTGTGCTTTTTGACATGATTGTAACATGCAAAGTTGCTCGTACGTGAAAATTAGTTTGTAGTTGTATATTATTCATTTGTATTTAAATGTAATTGCACCAGGGTTTTGTCGTTTAACCGTAGCATAATTATTGAGGGAATCAAATATTCACTGTTGGAAAAAAATGATGGTTTCAGTGGAAACTTTTATCTTTTCACTCGAGGATCTCCCTTACCTACCACTATTTGTGGTTTAACCAGTTGGATGGGACCCTGAAGACAAGTCTGATTTTTTGATCCTGACCAGGAACCGAGCAATCCTTGGTAATGCATGTATAGTTGTTTTCCAAATTTTAAAATAAGTTGGTTATTTTAAAATAAATATACTGTGTTGTTGCGGTCTAAGTTTGGCTCCTACTTTGAATACCGCTCTCTAAATAAATAAACCAACTGACAGTCTTATTGTACTTTTGTTATGAAAAACTTTTCTTTCTTTTAATATCCAATCAACAGATTGGAAAATTTCTCAAAATCAATCCCATGAGTTTGAACACATCACACTAGAAACTGTCTCTGGTGTGGTGTTGGTTTGAATCGTTGAACGAGTAGTCAAAAAACTGTGACGCTTGCTTAACATACTCTTACAAATTCTGTAAATAGTAATTATTTTTGTGAGAAATTTGTCGTAATCTAGCTAAATTTGGCGTTTATTAAATTATTTTTCGTCTAGAATTATTGTAGTAAAGTAACCTGTAAATAGTTTCTTGGAATGAATATACAGACCCCGTACATTCGGCTGAAGTATACGGTCCCCTCATTTCTGAATGATAAAATTTGTGAATGGAAAGAAATAAGAAAGTGTGGAATGGTGTAGCATTTTCTGGAATAGTTGAGAGGTCTCTTTCGATGTCTATATAAATAGCCGTGCCGCATGATAAAAAGTCAGTCTCGAGTTAGTTTTTGCTTGTGAATCGTTGCAGCTGTACGCTGGATAGCATGTATTGCTCTGTTTTGTGAAGCCTTTTGAACTGTATTTTTGCTTATTTGGGTGTAAATACGTGTCTAACCGTTGAGTTTACGGTGTTGATTGATATTCAGTCCTGCAACAAAAAGATACTGGGCTTTATGGAACTCACTCCATTTACGGAACGCGTACTGTACCGAATATGGGAATCTGATGACGGCAAAACATCTAGGTGGTAGTTACTACTTCCCCGATCAAGGATTTCAAATGTGCTGAAGGAACTACATAGTAGTGCGACTGTAGGACATTTGGGTGTCTTGAAAACCCTCAATAAAGTTCGAGAGCGCTTCTTCTGGAGCAAGGCGAAGGATAACGAGGAGAAGTGGTGCCATTCTTGTGACGCCTGTGTTGCCCGTAAAGGACCGAAGAAAAGAAGCAGAGGGAAGCTACATCTGTACAACGATGGAGCTCCTTTCGAACGAATTGGGATCGACATCCTGGGTCCTCTACCAAGAACTGCTGATGGGAACAAATACATCCTTGTTTCTATTGACTATTTCTCCAAGTGGCCCGAAGCATATCCCATTCCAGATCAAGAAGCTACCTCCGTAGCAGAGACTCTGGTCCAACATTGGATCTCGAGATACGGAACACCTTTGCAGATTCATTCCGATCAAGGGAGGAATTTCATCTCTGCTGTGTTTAAGGGCCTATGTCAAATTTTCGGAATTGAGAAAACTAGGACAACACCACTACACCCACAATCGGACGGCATGGTGGAGAGATTTAACCGCACAATCCTGAACAATCTCTCGCTTATGGTCTCCAGAAATCAACAGGATTGGGACAAGAAGCTACCTTTGTTCCTGCTGGCCTACCGCAGTGCTGTCCGCGAGACTACCGGATATGCCCCATCTCAGATGCTCTTCGGACGAGAGCTTCGGCTACCTTGTGATCTCGTCTTCGGTCGTCCTCCGGATGCGCCTTCATCGCCTGAGGAGTACATCCAGGATCTCCAGGCCCGGTTGGAAGACGTTCATAACTTCGCACGAGAGCGAATCAATATCGCGGCGGAGAAGATGAAGACCCTATACGACACAAGGTCCACTGGACATGAATTCAACGAAGGCGACAAGGTTTGGTTATGGAATCCCATCCGACGGAAAGGTCTTTCACCCATATTGCGGTCGCATTGGGATGGACCCTATGAAGTCCTTAACCGATTGAATGACGTCATAGTGAGGATCCAAAAATCACCTAATTCAAAACCTAGGGTTGTACATTTTGACTGGTTAGCCCCATACTATGGTCATAGTTCATGAGTATTACGTAAACAACCATGGTTGATAACATGAAAGTTGTAGATAATTTTTGCTTTTAATATTTAGTAATATTTCTTGTTACTGCAGATAGAATTTCACAATTTCATTGACGTTTTTTTTTTAATATACAGAGATATTAGAGATTACCATAGATAACTTTCGTGTGATTAGGATTAAGATTGCCCTGTGAAATCTGGGTAAAGAATTTTAACTATTTAAAAGCATCCACGAAATACAGGAAAACAGCTAAGTCATTTACCGATTCAGGAATTCATTTTTCGCGTGCAGGCTATAATGTTCTGTTATAACCTTATTTCCCAACGGTGACATTAATTTCTTTCAGCGTTTCTTTGTGTTGAAAAAGCAATTACCATAGCTACCGAAAACAATCCATCAGTAGAGTGAGATAGATACACACGAGAAAATAGTAAACCGGAATCATTCACAAAATTTCATCTGCGGTGTAATTACGAATCGTTGCTCAAAACGTTACATGTAGCTCAGAAACACGATAACAAGCAAAAATCATGTAGCCTAAGCAGGGAACTTTAGCCATTACCACATTGTATACTTTAAACTATAGTATCAAAGCGGTTCACAAGGGGTCCAAGACAGTTTCCAAGCGATCTATCCATGTCAATGAAAGAAAAAATGGGGTCGTTTCCGAAATTTCAAAAGTATTTTTTTCTGAAAGAGCATGCAATCTAATCATTTTCTACATAATTTGACAAAGTTTAATGTTTTTCAAAAAAAATTTTTAATCGGTGCGCAGATTCAATTTCATTTTTTACGTTTCTACACATGACATCACAATTGATGAAATGCCCTTCACTGATGCCATTAGCGTAGAGAGCAATATTTAATTCGCATATTTAATCACATATACTGGCAACGATATGGTTGATAGCAAGCGTAGAGAGCAATATTTAATTCGCTTCTGAATTGTCATAAGCTGGAAACGCGTTAGACAGCAAGCGTCAGCATTCAGCGAGCCAATGGAGTTCATCAATTGTGACGTCATAAAGACCACGCCTTGTTTGAAAAATCGGATATTTTAAAAAAAAAATAATTAAAAATTAAACGTTTTGAAAAAAAAGGTTTTTTCTCGCTCCATGTTATTATTATTTTTTATTTATTTATTTATTTATTTAATTATTTTTGGCTCATTCTGTCAATTTCAGTGACTAAAAGTAGAACTTTTGACTGATGGAAACAGCCCTATTGGGATGCATGAGGTTCAAATAAGGATCCACGAGCCTGGATCCTATTTAAGCAAGTTATACTACAGTTTAAATAATCTGTAAGTGCTATGCTTCCGTCTGCAGGCAAAGAGCAGTACCTGCAAATTTTTCATTTTTTGTTTTGTCACATATTTGTCATCCATTATTCGTTAGCATTACTGTATAAGCTCGTATATCTGGTTTCCACTGGTAAAAAAAAGCTCGGAAAAGCATTTCTAAATTGTTAGTATCTATATATATAAAAATGGAGTTTGGTAAATTTGTTCCCTAAGATCTCAGACCCGGCAGATTTGGCTCAAACTTTCACCGTTTGTTCAGTTTGGTACTGGGAAGGTTTATAGACAAGTTCGAAAAAAATCCGATTTATAGTTCCCTTTTTATTTCAATTTTAGTCCCAATTTTCGCATAAATGCCCCAATATGGGGGTGGAAAAAAACGTGCACATATTAACATTATATGTCCATCGAAAGCGCCAATTTTTCTGCTGAAGATAGCATCTGTTCGAAGTTTCTAAGTTGTATAAAAAACGAGTTATGAGCTTTTTTGTTCCCTGTTCGAAGGCTTTCATCAACCCAAGTCATTATTTAGTGTGTCATCTCAACTCCCAAGAATTGTTGTATTGTTGAATATTTTTGCGTTTCGTCTGACTTGAGGCTTTTCTCAAGTCAAATCTTAAAGTAACGTTTTTCCACAAGATTGGCTAAAAATAAATGGATTTGACTGATCATTTTACATTTAAACGGAACTTATGTAATTAATGGTTTATTATTATTATTTATGCTGATTGGACACTTGCTCACTATATCCAACCAACCAGTAAAAATATCGCCAGAATTTTTTCAGAAAGATTTCAGTAGCTGATGCGTTTGGCAGTTTTTTCCACTGTCGCTGTTTTTGAGCCCAAAGACTACGTAATGTTTCTCAGCTTTCCACCATATAAACAAAATATCGCCAATCAAAGATACTTAAAAAAATAAATACTGTGTAAAATAATTCAACAACTAAATTAGGCAAATCCATAAACCGCACAAAAACTTCCATTAATTTTCCTTTTTGCATGATTTCAAACAATCGCCAAATTTTACTACTTATTTTTGAAACATTTCGGATGAAACCGTTTCGCGCCATTTTATTTTGACCAAAAGTATCTCAGCATCTGGCAACAATATTTCTATAATAAAAATTAGTAAGGAGGGTGAGTATTATCGAAAGTGTCCCAAAATGATTCTCGCAAATTTGGTAAGATTTTAAACCGCACCAAGTGCCCACAAAAATTGAAATTTCCCAAAATAACTAAAGCAAGTGTAAGGGGAACACGGGCGGCTACATTTTTTTAAACAGTTCGTACATCAATAGCCATACAGAGAAGATTTTAGATTTAAAAAAAAAAGTACTAACAGATAAATCTTTTTAAACATGTAAAGTTTAATTTCATATTTCGGAAATTTTTCAAATTTGAATATGCTTAAATGTCGTGCTTTCATTTCTAATTGAATACTATTTTGTTCTTTATACTTATTGCTATTTTAGTTTAATGAGTAAGGAAGAAGCTCGATTTTTAATCACGTCAAAAAGGTTTGTTTTAAATTCTTTCGCTTAAAACAGAAAACAAGGGCAAGTAACGATTGCTTCTCATAATTATTACTGACCCAGGCAACGCCGGGTATTTTTGCTAGTTGAATCTAAAACGCGTTCATTCAAATATCTCGAAAAGGCATTTCTGAAGATACTGCCGCTTACCAACCCACGGTAGTTTAGTGAGCCTAACACATTTTTTACCCAGGTGCTTACTTAATACTAGGTACTTGATTATAAATAAGAATAGAACATTTAAGTTGATAAAAAACGAACTACGCCAAAAAACAATTTTTAAATGCTGCTTTAAGATTGGGGAAAATAAAGTTTTTTCTCTATTTTTGCAGGAAAAAATGTTTTAGGTTTTTTTTATGCATTCAATTTATCCATTTAAACTACCATATGCGATTTTGTTCACAAAACTTGTACAAACTTTTGTTTCAAACTTGACTTTGCACCAGCATCTATGAATTTTAATTAGTTTATCAGGTTAAAAATTCATGGCAAGCCGTGGTAAGTGGATTATTGAGATCCTATTCCTATTCCTATTCCGATTCTGAGTCACAACTGACTACAACTGTATTTATGTCGAGGGCTGCATACTAAGTGCCTTGCCTTCATTATTTTATGTACCGATAGATGGCAGCACCATCACCGGATCGAACAGTTAATGAGAATTTAGAACTAGTCCAGGAGCTAATAGCTACCTGGTGCTAGCACCCCCAGAGGTATCGTTTCACTTGGAGGACATTGAGACTACGAGCATATTTAACGTCGCCCAGTCCCCTTTAATGACGACGGTGGGTCTTCGACCATCGAGGTTCGAACTCAGGACCCTCCGGCCCCGAATCCGACACTCTACCGATCGGGCTACTACGACCCTTCATTGAGATCTTCACAATTTTGACATGGTGCTGAAGGGGATGGAGAATATCCTGCACCCAAGAAGAATTACAAGGAAACTTCTAACGTCGTGCCCTAGGACTTTCGAACCCGCAGATTCTACAAGCGGGTACTTAGAGTGTACTCGGTGAGTGATTGACTTCTTCGGGCTCCTGCACTACGTTTTTTAGTCAGTTTCCAAAAAATGTGTTTGAAGTTAAAGAAATAAATATTAAGAATTCTAAAACCATCTTAAAAAAACAAAAAAAAAAAAAATTTGATAATATCAGGTATTTTTCTGGTGACATTTCCACATACGTATTCTGCTTCTATCTGATGATTTAGAAAATCTGCTCGAAACTTGGAAAATTTGAATGTAAATTGTCTTTCATTTTCCCAACGTTTAATTTTTAATTCATTTTTTTTCAATTTTCGATTTTTCAAATAAGTCGTGGTCTATTTGACATCACAAGTAATGAACTTTGGCGCTCAACTACACTGGCGCTCTGAATGCTTACTTCTGCTGTCTACCGCGTTTCCAGAGTATGATAATTCAGAAGAGAATTAAATATTGCGGTCTGCGCTTACTATCAATCACATTGTTGCCAGTATATGTGAGTAAAGAAGCAAATTAAAAATTGCGCTCTGAGCTAATGGCATCAGTGAATGGCATTTCATCATTTGTGATGTCATGAGCAGAAGCGTAGAAAATGAAATTGAATCTACGCATTGATTAAAATAATTGTTGAAAAATATTAAACTTTGTCAAATTATTTAAAAAATGGTCAAATCCTATGTTTTTAAGCATGTTCTTTCAGAAAACAATACTTATATTTTGGGAGCGAGACCCCATTACAGGTCTTCCGTGTTGAAACTTATTTAAATATATCTACAAGTAAAAATGATGTACCTTGGACACAAGTGTACGTTGGTCTTATGTAATTTGTAGAATACATCTTTATCACTACACTTCTCAGTGCGGCTAAATCATTTTCACCTAAGCTAAAAATATGAGATAATATACCGCACCCTGGCAACGAAATTGACGCAAATAAAAACGAGCTGATGTGTGCATCACATGACTTCCTTTTACTCCACTTTAAAGCCTGGGAGTGAGCAAAGAAACACTTTAAATATTTTCACCCCAAGTTTGTTCGAACCGAAGCAAAGAAAACGTTTTGTACAGATAAATTTTCGCAATAGTGGCAGTTTTAATGTGATTCAATGGTTAACTCTCTAAACATGGCCAAATTGAAACCAGATTAAAAAAAAAAAAT
This sequence comes from Uloborus diversus, assembly GCF_026930045.1. NCBI lineage: Eukaryota > Metazoa > Arthropoda > Arachnida > Araneae > Uloboridae > Uloborus > Uloborus diversus. Next base: position 11,750,775 of record NC_072736.1, on the reverse strand, counting down.
CACTAAACTCGTCGCCAAGTTGGCGACAAAATTTAGCGACCAAAAGCTTGGCGATATATTTCCAAGTGTTTGCCAAATTATAGCACTGCTTGAGCTTGCATTGAAATTAACAATGATTTTAAAACAAAAAGGTGTAAAAGACCCCCTTTGGAACATCCGAATGCAACCAAAAGAGAAGGTGCACAACTAGACCCCACTTGGAGTCTATGTACCAAATTTCAACTTTCTAGGGCATACCGTTCTTGAGTTATGCGAGATACATACACACATACACACACGCGAATACAATACTTCCTTTTTTGTAAAAGGAAGTAAAAAACATAAAAAACACAAGCATTGGAGGCAAAAAAAGTTTTATGCAACAGGAGATAAAACGGATTTAATCCAAAATATCTCGAAATGTATACAAAAAACATTCAAATACTAGAAACTATCCAGTTTTCTTACAGTTCTCAGGATTTTCCTTCAAAAAATTCCCGATTTTTTTCTCGTCATTTCAATTTCAATAGGTTTTTACTACTCTACGTAAAACATTCAAAGTATTTGCGCCGTTATTTCATAGTGTTATTTTATAATCTAGTTCTGAAATCTAGTTTCTATGACGGCAGCTTTCATTGAAAACAGCCACTTTAACTATTGTATTGATTGCAGCCTTTATAAATATTCGAGTATTGACAATTGCAGTTTATTTGGTTATCAATAGATCAACGACGCATTTTAAGCACCTTTCGGGGCGATGAACTTCCCTTGCTCACGAACAGTGTTCGCCCTCTGAAAGTAAGTGCAATTAAACAGAAATTACTTGTTCTAAATCTACGTTTTCGCTTCGACAGTGAGCAGAAAGCTTTCATAGAGAAATCGTAATTGTTTAAGAAGTAATAGTTCAGTCTACGTTGATTACCGGTACTTATTGTGTAAAGGGCTCACGTCGGCGACGGTTTTCTAAATTGAACTTTAAAGCATTCACCCTGTTGCATTTGTAACAGAGTCATTCCATTTCAAATCAGGCAGGCAGGTATGAAAAGTGTCATATGACCATCACCGATTTTTTTTGAAAAAAATACAGTAGTTACAACTAAGGGACATATGAAATATCCCAAAAGGGTTTTGCAAGAAAAATTTTTTTTCTTCAGTTACAGCCTATTAAAATTCTGCACAAAATCCGCCATTTTGGAAAACACCGGCAAAACACTCCATTTCAAATGGACATTATTTCAAAAGTATTTAACCTATTTGAATAATTATTTTTTCTAAAAATAAATAGGGACCCATATATCCTCTAGACATCGTTTTTGAAAGTTTAGTTAGGTTTTTTGATAAAGAAAGAAAATCATTTTTGTCGCGAAAAAACTGCATTTTTACCGATTTTATGATTTTTTTTCTCCATGAAAAAAAAGTTTTTTTTACTAAACGGAGATGGCAGTCTAAAGCCCTTATATGATAGTTTCATAACATATTTTATTATAATCCTTGGATGCATACAGCCTCGGAAATAAAATTTGAAATTTTGAAAATTTTCAAAAATTAGCGATTTTCGAAGTGATTTTACTCAAAAAACCCATTTTTTAAAAATCTAAAAATTGGCTCATTTGAACCCCATATAATGCTTAACAAGTAGGTAGACACCGCATCCCGTATTTTTTCCTATAAAATGTTTTATGATTTTTTGAAAGTGACCTTATCGCCCATGGCATGCATGTAAAATAAAAATTTCTAATAATTTCAGTAACTGAAATTCTGGTTATATTAATACCTAATAACTACAATAAAGGTGCCCTTTATCAGAAACAACTAAAATCTTACTAACTTTTAATAATATATCAGTAACAAACCTCTGTTGATGACCTAGTCAATTCGTCTTTTTGTAAGACTCTGTGTGTAGCCTTTAGATAGAAGAGCCTTTGGTGATTATATTAATGACTAATAGCTATGATAATGATGTACTTTATCAGAAACAGTAAAAATCTATATATTTTTTTATAAATATTAGTTTATTTTGTCTCCAAAGCTATGCATTCACCGTTACTTTCATATGCAGCAACGAATCATATTTTTTCTCTTTCAATTCTCTTTTTCTTCAACTCAATTACGCGACAGGGGAAACCATCAAAGGGAAGAACAATACAATGCATTTAAAACGATTAATTTTAATTTCGTGCTTTGGTTGACATTGGCGAATGTTTTACATAATTTTTGGATCCTACCTAGTACGATTACTTTTATACGTAAGAATATGTATACTAAATTCATACCGCAAAACTCACTTGTAGTTTAAGAACTTAAAAACCCCCTGTTTTATGAGAGAAATAATTAATTGAACATGGTTATAAGTTGAGGTAACCGAATAGATCTCACCAAAGGTAGCTATTATAGCCAGGGATCCAATTTCTAACAAAAGAAGGTCAGGATCCCTATAGTCTTCAGAACTTATTTTAATGCTTAAGTGGCCTGAATTCGGTCAAAAATAAAAAAATTTGAGTGAAACAAATATGGAAGTATGGGATCTCATCTCCCATAACAATTAGGCGCTGATCAGCAGAAAAATATATTCATTTAACAAAGTACAAAAAGACGAATTGACTGGGTCATCAGAAGCGGTTTGATACTGCTACATTATTAAAAGTTAGTAAGATTTTAGTTGTTCCTGATAAAGGGTACCTTTATTGTAGTTATTAGGCATTAATGTAACCAGAATTTCAGTTACTGAAATTATTAGAAATTTTTATTTTACATGCATGCCATGGGCGATAAGGTCACTTTCAAAAAATCATAAAACATTTTATGGGAAAAAATACGGGATGCGGTGTCTACCCACTTGTTAAGCATTATATGGGGTTCAAATTAGCCAATTTTTAGATTTTTAAAAAATGGGTTTTTTGAGTAAAATCACTTTAAAAATCGCTAATTTTTGAAAATTTTCAAAATTTCAAATTTTATTTCCGAGGCTGTATGCATCCAAGGATTATAATAAAATATGTTATGAAACTATCATATAAGGGCTTTAGACTGCCATCTCCGTTTAGTAAAAAAAACTTTTTTTTCATGGAGAAAAAAAATCATAAAATCGGTAAAAATGCAGTTTTTTCGCGACAAAAATGATTTTCTTTCTTTATCAAAAAACCTAACTAAACTTTCAAAAACGATGTCTAGAGGATATATGGGTCCTTATTTATTTTTAAAAAAAAGAATTTTTCAAATAGGTTAAATACTTTTGAAATAATGTCCATTTGAAATGGAGTGTTTTGCCGGTTTTTTCCAAAATGGCGGATTTTGTGCAGAATTTTAATAGGCTGTAACTGAAGAAAAAAAAAATTTTCTTGCAAAATCCTTTTGGGATATTTCATATGTCCCTTAGTTGTAACTACTGTATTTTTTTCAAAAAAATCGGTGATGGTCATGTGACAGACCCTGCCTGATCTGAAATGGAATGGCTCAACAGTGCTTTTATTTTTTGAGCAATCACGATTGCTTATTGTTCTCATTTGACCGTCTTTGATGTTCCGTGCCTTTTTCAACCACCACCGCCACTTGCAGGCGCGGCACCGTCCTACGGTAGCCGCACCTGGTCGGTGGCGTCCATGTCCTAGACACACGCACGCTCATACACATACGCACTCACACACATACACACACGCCAAAGTACATACACACAGGTCTACACACACACAAAAGTCTACACATACACAACTAATACACACGTCTCCGTTCAACAGGAGGGTAGACTTGGAGGGACAGGAGCCGTGTCTAGAAACAAGTGAGTAGAGTAGTAACCAATGAGTAGGGTCCTGTCGCAACTCGTGATTGCGAAAAACATAATTTGAATTCAAAATTTAAGAATTCAAATTAATTTTTTATTTATTTTAAATTTTCTTCTCTCCTGAAATTGCAGTTTTAGAACCATTATTTCATTTTACTAGAAAGTCGCCCGTCAAGGTATGACGGGTGAAAATAGCTTCTACATTTGAACGAAGCCATTGCCTGTTTGGTGATATTTTGATAGTTGAAATTGTAACCCTCACTCCAGTGGATGAACCCTAAACTCCAGTAGATAACGTTCATAGTTGATCGCTTTTTCGTTTCTTCACATTCCCCTGAAATGACACAGTCTCACCAGTAAAACAGTTAAGTGACCGGATCGAGTTCAGCCTTGTCACAGTAAAGCCTTTCCCTGCATGATCAATATTACCAAAACATATTATCAAATTATCGTGCCATGGCGCGAGTTTCATTGTTGAAACTCGCGGGTTACTCTATCATTATCTATTATATATATGAGGATGCTTTCTTTCTCTGGAAAAAACTATTTTTCTTTCTGATTAAAACACAGGGTGTCCGAAAAGTCCTTGACACATTTTAAAAATTCATAGAAAAGCAAAAGATTGTCGCATGGATATGCGGTTTACGTCATAATATTTCACAGGTTCAAGAATTTTTTTATGACATCGTAAAACAAAAGAAAAAAGAAAACAAGAAAAAATAAGAAAATAGTGTAGTTATAAGTAATCGCATTATGATCACAGTGGGAAAAACAAACGGGTGAGGTGTTTAATCATTTTTTTAAATGGCTCGTATAGTTCTAGACGGAACTTCTTGTTTCCCTGGCAATTTATTTCTAATGGAATGTTTGTGCCCGATATTGTTTAACTACATCGATTTTAAATGCTTAAATGCGGTCATCATGAAGAATTTTTTTTCCAAGTAGCTTTTATATATTTTTTCCTTTTCTTGTTAAATTTCTTTCCTATCGAATGTTCTTTGTTCATTGTATTGTTTGAACTCATAACTTTGAATGAACGGTAATTACGTGCAACTGAGTTCATAATTTTCTAAACTAAATATACTTAAGTGAATTTTTTAGCACATGTTTCTCATTTCAATTTTAGTATGAATGAACAGAACACGGATTATTACTGTGTATCTCTACATAGTATAAAATGAAGTCTCCAAAAAGCGTCTGTTTGTTTGAACTCGCAAAACTCGAGAAGTACCCGGCCGATTTTGCTGAAATTTTCACAGTTTGTTCCTTTAAGTCCTGAGAAGGTTTGTAGACCTGTTTGAAAAAAAATTCGACGAGTAGTTCTTATTTTATTCCAATTTAGGCCCAATTTTCACATAAATTCCCGAATATGGGGGTGAAAAATTACTTGCAAATAATAATATTATATATCGTTGGAAAGGGAAGAATTTTCCGCGTTCAACGCAATTCGTTCCAATGCTCTAACTTAATTGCGGCGGGAGGTTTTACGTTTTTAGCTCGAATTTTTTTAGGCTTAGCTAAAATTTATTCACTACTTTCTTCACTAAATCCATCAATAAAAAGTGAAGGAATTGTCCCACAGTTTTCTTTTTGACAGCATTGGATAGAGCTGCTTTTTTTACTCCAGATCTAACGCGACCTAAGGTCGAATGATTAACCCTCTATCTCCATTAGAAAAAAGTTACAAGCGAATTAAATGAAGTTCAAAAATCTTTTCTCTATTCAAGTTTTTAACCATTTTATTTTGCGTCTCCACGGTAACTTTTTTTGAATCCATTGTTTATTTCCATCTTTCTCATTTTCAATTCTTAAACTTATTTTATTTTGTGTTTCCATGGTTACGCCTTTAAAATCCATCTTTCTCATTTTATTTTAATCCTTAAAAGTATTTTATTATCTATCGTCATTGTTTGGCGAGAAAATTTTGCATGATGGCTTTTTTTCTTTCATTTAATCCTGGTTATTGAAGATACTTCACTTGACGCAATGGTTTTTTTCAAGGTCGACCGGGCAAAGCCGGGCAACGCAGCTAGTCTACACTAATTGAATTCAAGAATTAATTTGTCCAAAGCGAATCTCCGTTATTATTTGTTTAAAGAAATTTAGAAACATAAGCATTCTTTGACACTAAATGGCTTGCAATCTCCAACGCTAATAGAATGCTAGCACCGTATCCTCTACAGCATCAGGCGCATATAAAGGATTTAACGGTTCTTATGCTGACACAGTGATTTTTTTTTTTGTTCACGTGTTTCCGTCTCGCTACATTTAGTTCAAATAGAACCTTCACTTACTTTTTCATTGCCAATGCGAGACACTCGGTGGTCGTTTTTACGTGTATAATAATAAAACAGTACGAAACATAAACTGGTAGCGAGGACAAACTATTGATTTAGAAAATTAGTACAAATACATTTATGCATAATTTATAGCCTTTGTCAATCAGTACGAATGCACCTTTCATTTAGTGAAAGAATTTTTCAAATATATGCGATGGTTCCAGAGATTACTTCGAACATATAAACATACAAAGATCCGCACTCTTTCTTTCTTTCCCACACACAGATTATTGAGGTTTCTGCTATTCAACAAAGGAAGCTTATACCTCTATTAATCCACAATTCCTATTCCTATTCCTATTCAGAGTCACAACTGACTACAACTGTATTTATGTCGAGGACTGCATACTAAGTGCCTTGCCTCCATTATTTTTTTATACCGATAGATGGCAGCACCATCACCGGATCGAACAGTTAATGAGAATTTAGAACTAGTCCAGGAGCTAATAGCTACCTGGTGCTAGCACCCCCAGAGGTATCGTTTCACTTGGAGGACATTGAGACTACGAGCATATTTAACGTCGCCCAGTCGCCTTTAATGACTACGGTGGGTCTTCGACCATCGAGGTTCGAACTCAAGACCCTCCGGCCCCGAATCCGACACTCTACCGATCGGGCTACCACGACCCCTAATCCACAATGTTTCCAGGATTTTGTTTTTCCAGGACAGTACAAAGACAACACAATAGATGGTGGTGCCATCTATGGAGAGTTTGAGAGACAATTTAGAACCAGGCCAGGAGCCAAATAACTTCCTAGTCTGGCGCCCCCAGAGGTATCGTTTCACTTGGAGGACATTGTGACCACGAGCATATTTAACGTCGCCCAGTCACCATTAATGACGACGGTGGGTCTTCGACCAGTGAGGATCGAACCCAAAACCCTCCGGTCCCGAGTCCAATGCCTTACCGATCAGGGTACCACGGCCTCAATCCGCTCTCTTTCTCTATAATATTAGTATAGATAAAGCTTAAAGTCTGGATCTCTGTCTGGATGTCTAGATGTCTGTTGCGCGCATAGCGCCTAGACCGTTCGGCCAATTTTCATGAAATTTGGCACAAAATTAATTTGTAGCATGGGACGTGCACCGTGCACCTTGAAGCGATTTTTCGAAAGTTCGATTTTGTTCTTTTTCTATTCCAATTTTAAGAACATTTTATCGAGCAAATTATTATAACGTGGACGAGCAAACTATCATAACGTGGAGGAGAAAATTACCATGACGTGGACGAGCAAACTACTATAACATGGGCGAGCAAATTAACATAGCAAATTGGCGAGAAATTCATCATCCTTTATTTGTAATTATACAGGCGAACCAAATGACCTTTTAATTTTCTACTGCGGACAAAGCCGTGCGGGTATCGCTAGTATTTAAGTAAAGTACTGTCCCCCTCTGAAAAGTTGAGCTGTGGCCTTCAGCAAGTCAATATCTTTCAAGGGAGAGCAAGCAGTAAGAAGAGGATTCGTTGGGCGCAGAGTTGGGTTACCACTAAACCTTTCGAACTTCAACCGATTTTCCTCACCCCTATTTCAACAAATGGAATCGTTTAATCGGGCGGCCAACGCATAGACTAATAATAAGAGTAGACCGAGCTTTCCCAGACTTGGCTGATGAAAAAATTGGTTCATGGATACATCATGTGACTGGTGGAAGGCTTGGCGAAGACTTTGGCAGCATGGTTGCTAGATGGCAACATTATCTATAGTTTGGCACTCGACATGAATTTTAAGAAGTAATGTGTTTTCATTATAATTTTTTTCCAGGTGCAGAGATTGAACTGCTTTTCTTTTAGTTATACATTATTTTGACATTAGTAATTAGTTTCTGATCACAGTTTTCAGTAACTTTTATTTCATTTGGAACTGCTACGTCAGCGTTGGCGTGAACGTAATGGCGTAAACGTTTTGCGTTAACGCGAAAATGTACTAATCGGTATCTTAAATTGAAATTGTAGGTAAAAATCTTACCGTTTGCCTATTCTTTTTCGGCGCTTGCATCTTTAACTGCTTAGAGAGTCATTGAAATTGACTAAAGAAAATGCACAGTACTATCTAAACGAAAAACTCACTATATTAACAAAATATTTACAACTTAGAATAACAAATTTACAAATCGGACTCCATAAAAGATCATTCTTCTGTGTTCCATCAATTCTATTTATTTCATTTCTCGCGGGCGTTGATCGTCTGCTACGATCAACGCCCGCTGTTGCTAGGATATCCACCAGTCACATGGTTTGGTTTATGAGCAGCAAAAGGGTTGCCTTAACTCGGTCTATTCTTATTATTAGTCTATGGGCCAGAGGAGCTCAACTTGCCTGAGGTAGAGCCGCTATATAGATAGGCGGACGCATCAGCTTAAGTTTAGCCATTTTGGATCGGATTTTTAATTGTTGCACTGCTAGGGTTACCACAGCAAAGTTTCGGATTTTGCCAAACTTGCCGAAAATAACATTTTATTTATTAAACGATTCACGTGCCGCTAATAATTGCTCACAGTGAACTATCACCAAACGCGATAACTCGCCGGAAAAGACAACCACTCAAACACGCGCTTCGATCCAAAATGGCTAATCTTAAGCTGATGCGCCGGCTCTTACATATAGGGGCCTTAGCCTGAGGCGGACAGTATTTGTTACGCCATTTAATATTCTTGAAGACGTTCGAGGACAAACCAGACGTAACCACCTAAGATGGCGAAAAAAAAAGAGAGAAAAATATGCATATACATGTATATTGTTACAAATTCTGTAAATAGTAATTATTGTAGTAACGTAACCTGTAAATAGTTTCCGTAATGAATATACAACCCCTTTTCATATGGCTAAAGTATACGATCCCCCTATTTCCTTTTTGTTCATTGACAACATTTGATAACGGTCTACTATTTTTCCAGAAGCGTGTGGAATATTTGAGAGATTACTTTTTGGTGTGTATATAAGCCGTTAGCGATGGATAAAAAGTTTAGTTTCGATTGAGAATTTGTACTGAGAGTGTGTATTAGCTCTGTTTATTGCGAGGCATTTCGCTGTGTTGTTTTCGTATTTGGAAATAAATACGTGTGTAACCGTTGAGTTTACGGTGTTGTGTGATATTTGCTTAATTGCTGATGATTCATTTAGCAGTTGTTGACGCTCTTTCCTGTACATAGTGTAAATAAATTTCCTGTATTTTTAATCAAGAACCGTGTCGTCCTTTCAAGGAAGTTGGAAGCCGCACCGGATCCGTTACAATATATTATTCAACATTATAAACACGACAAAAATTTACGTGATATGCCAGCCCCGTCGTACATCCAGCATTTTTTGCACACACAAAAGAATTAATGACGCCCAAGTTTATCGCGTGATTAGATGTCATAGTCTCCTCTTTCACTGGGACCTATTTTTCTTTCTGAAACATTCTTGTCTTGCTTTTAATCTCAAAACTTTGAACGTGACCTAATTCTCGGGAGTTCCAAGGCTATTCGGTAAAACTGAGCCAAAGACATAAAAGATTCCATTGTGTGGGTGACAGCCGAGCTGGCTTATCACGCGATGGTATGACAGCTGAGGAAGCTGTAAAATTTTATTGATTTTAAATGTTTGTAACAGCAGACGTGTCTATTTAAAATGAAATAGATAGGTTCCAGACAGGGGCGCCTGATGAGAATTCGAATGCAGTTATCTTTACTAATAATAAAGCTGAAAGTCTCTCTGTCCGGATCTCTGTCTGTTAGGATCTCTCTCTGTCCGGATCTCTGTCTGTCAGGATCTCTTTCTGTCCGGATCTCTGTCTGTTAGGATCTTTCTCTGTCCGGATCTCTGTCTGTCAGGATCTCTCTTTGTCCAGATCTCTATCTGTTAGGATCTCTCTCTGTCCGGATCTCTGTCTGTCAGGATCTCTGCGACGCTCATAGCGCCTACACCGTTCGGCCGATTTTCATGAAATTTGGCACAAAGTTAGCTTGTAGCATGGGGGTGTGCACATCGAAGCGATGTTTCGAAAATTCGATGTGGTTCTTTTTCTATTCCAATTGTAAGAACAAAATTATCATTAGACGGACGAGTAAATTACGCAATTATCATAACGTGGAACCGTAACATGGCCACAAGCCAATTGGCGAGATACGAAATTATCATGACGTTTAACCGTAACATGGACAAAAGCCAATTGGCGAGATACGAAATTATCATAACGTGGAACCGTAACATGAGCACAAGCTAATTGGCGAGATACGAAATTATCATAACGTGGAACCGTAACATGGATACAAGCCAATTGGCGAGAAAATTCACCATACATTATTTGTAAATATACAGGCGAACCAAAATACCTTTTTATTTTTCTATTATGGGCAAAGCCGTGCGGGTACCACTAGTTGAGAAATAAATAAGCCATTGAGAAGAGATAAAATAGAGGGAGTCATGACTTTCATTCGCGAAGCAAAGAACCAAAGTCACGTGATAGATTTTAAAGCAAAACATTGGAAGAAATCAAGTTTCTTTCGCAAGTTTCATGCAAAACGTGTCAAGCATTCATTGTTATTGATTCACATGACTTGGCGGGGTCTTTGCTTCAGTTTTGATAAGCCAATGATTGGACTTGCTCCATCCATTTACTATTTCCTGCTCTAAGGGTATTGCCCGTGCCATCGGAGAACCACTAAAGCGGTGGACAGCTGGAACAACCGGATTGAGTGGTTTCTGCACAAAACACTACGATACCTTATACACAATTATGGACGTGCAATGGAAAAAATAAGGAAAAAAAGTTGAATAAAAGATAAAAACTTAAGTTCTTCTCTGAAAATTAAAGTTTCCGCAATCAAGAATTGCAGCCGGGTGACTACTACGTATTTTTTAAAGTTACCATCATCATAGCTGACTCGAGATCCCATTGTGGGCCTTGGCCTTCTTTGAAAGATCCAACCAAGCTGTTCTCTTTGCCATGGACCTCCAGTTTGTGATCACAATAACATTTAAATCGGAGTCCAGACAGTCGATCCATTTATTTTTTCGGTCGGTCTCATGTCGTTTTCCAAAAGGGACTGCATTAAAAACTTTTAAAGCAGCTCTATCACTCTCCATTCTCATGAGATGACAACCCATCTCATTCTGTTCAGTTTAATGAATTTTAAAATGTCAACACCTCTAAAGAGTTTGTCGAGTTCAAAATGTTATTTTCTTAGCAAATTTTCACCGTCATTGATACCATCAAAAATGGTTCAAATACAAATGTGACGACTAGTAACAGCTTCTGGTCCCAGCTAGGCTGGTTTTAGTCAATTTATTATTCCTCAATCATTATCAATGGCCCTCTTAAAGCTATCTACCCCTTTGCTCATTACAACCTCTTACGGTCAGCTGTTCCAGGTGCCCGTAACCCTACTAAAGTAGTAATTTTTCCTAATTTCCTGTTTTGCCTCAGATTTGAATAGCTTGAAAACAATGACCCTTCTTCCTGCTTTAAGTGCAAAAATTTAACAGATTAACATCTTTCATTTTTATGAATTTAAACAACTGAATCATGTCCCCTCTGACTCTCCTCTGCTCCAGGCAATACATATTAAGCCTTTTATGTCTGATATTATAATCTAAACCCAAAATTCTCAGCTTAGTAGTCCTTTTTTAAACCCTTTCCAATAAATGAATATCTTTCTTGAGATACGGCAACTTACCAAACTTCTATAAAAAGGCAAAACCTTCTTTGATTTGTTTGAAATAGGTCGTAGCACTTTTCTTTCAAAGATTGCCAAATTTTGCTCCTACCTTGCTGTTAGTGACCATGTTTCAGACGCCTACGTTAATACTGGTCTAATGAGAGCTTTGTACAGTAAGAATTTAGTTCTTTTAATCAGGTAGATTTTTAATTGGTTTCTAAAACTAAATGGGCAACAATATTTCTCTTTTTCAGACCTCGGGGCTGATTTCATTTCGGTATTCTATCTCAGATCCCACGAAAGTACACTTTTTAACACTTTCAAATCCATGTTGCTTGATTTCAAAGAAATACTTCGATAGTTTATCTTTCCATCTAAACGGTATAATTTTGCAGAAAATAAGGTTTGTCTTTTCAGATATTTTATCCATTCTCATATTGAACCTTTCCCTACCTCATGGGCTACATAAACCTCGGTATGTCTTTCGTAGCAGTTTATTATGCTTATGTGGTACAATCTTTATTGATCGCGTGTCCAATCCGTCAATTTATTTTTAAGTTTTTTTTATGTTTTAATAGTTCTATGAATCGAATAGTTAAAGACTGGAAAAATTATAACTAAAAACATAAAAAATCAGACCAGCTGGTCGTCCCAGGCGGCTGGTTTAGAATTAACATGTCAGAGAATCACTCAAAGCGAAATTTCAGCCTCGGAAATAAAATTTAACAGCAAAATAGAAAGTTTTGAGAAAAAACAAACTAAATAAAATTATTTTTTACAAAAATATTAACTAGTTTAAAGTTTTTGACCAGGAACAAATTAAAATTATCTGATACTTTTCCTAAACCTGAACTGAATTTTTCCGATACGGACTATCAGTTGAAAAGCATGCTGATGCATCGATTTTTCCGCACGTGCTACGGCAGTCGTTTCTTTTAATTGCGTTAAGAACCCATTGTCCTAGTTTCAATTGATCTGTATTAAATATTGGAAAAAGACCAAAATCTTTCATTTCCTGCACTCAATACCAATTAAGGCAGTCAGTACAGGCAGAGCTTTATGTATTTTTTATTTGATGAGTAGCGAGGCCAACGGTGTACGTGGCCAGGGTTTTTATTTTTAAACAAAATTAGCTAAATTTAATGTCAAACCACAAGTTACACGCAGTTTTACAATTTTAATGTAGCAGGCCTAAAATCGTAAGTGAAATCCAAAAAATAAATGAATAAATAAATAAGTAAATATGAATAATAATTCAAATTGAGATTTAAGGACATAAAATTGTTTACAACCACCATAATTACATGGTTTGAATACTCATGGCACAGTTAAGTTCCTAATGCAGTTTTTTTTTCCGAAAAGAGCCTATGTGCTTCCATCTGGTAAAGAAACTGAGCACAAGTCTCGTGGTAATGACTATTCGCCGACAGAAGTGTCACGTGAAAGAAAGGCCGCCTGTTCTTGCCAAATAGCAAATTAATTCTTACCCCAAAAATGAATACGAACGACGAGAAATACATACGATTACCAATACTAAGTTTGCATACAATTATCTTGTGCATGCAAATGGTCAAGAACCAATATGCAACGACCTTATAAAACAGAATAATAATAATAATAATAATAAAAAACTAAAAACCTGTGACCCTCTTCCTCCAATCAACTCTAATTTGAATTCTGAAACTTTGAATTCAAATTATGTTTTTCGCAATCACGAGTTGCGACAAGACCCTACTCATTAGAGTTATTGTTTCTAGAAATTGCTCCCCCCCAAGCATGTCCTTCCTCCTGGGTGGTTATGTGTGTATAGTTGTGTGTGTGCAGGCTTAATTGTGTGCACGTAGGCCTGTGTATGTGTGTAAAGGCACGCGCGTGTAGGCGAGGGTGTATGAGCATGCGTGTGTAGGACATGGACGCCACCACCCAGCAGAAGTGGATTCCAGAGGACAGTGCTCAGGACCAGAGCAGCCGTGCCGCCGCCGGTGGGCGGTGGTGGTGCTGGTCCAAACTGAAAAAGGAACCACAACGTCAAGGACTGTCAAATGAGAACAATAAGCAATCGTGATTGCTCAAAAACAACAGCAACATAACATCGTAATTGTAAATGGTACTGCGAGTGCAGATTATTCGTACTCGAATCCACCAAACTGTCCAATCATCCGAACATTACATCCCTCTCATGTTTTACCGCTGAGGTTGTAAAAAAAATAAGAGGTACTCAAATGACTTTATTACTTCATGAGAGAGAGATTATACAGTATTGGTGGCAATTAATTAGGAAATGCTATTTCTTTCGCTTTATCACACGTGAACCGATTATTGCAGAAAGGGCATAAGTCACATTTTTTTTCAAAATTGAGTTCCTACTCCTATTCAGAGTCACAACTGATTACAACTGTATTTATGTTGAGGACTGCATACTAAGTGCCTTGCCTCCATTATTTTATATACCGATAGATGGCAGCGCCATCACCGGATCGAACAGTTAATGAGAATTTAGAACTAGTCCAGGAGCTAATAGCTACCTGGTGCTAGCACCCCCATAGGTATCGTTTCACTTGGAGGACAATGAGACCACGAGCATATTTAACGTCGCCCAGTCCCCTTTAATGACGACGGTGGGTCTTCCATCGAGGTCCATCGAGGTTCGAACCCAGGACCCTCCGGCCCCGAATCCGACACTCTACCGATCGGGCTACCACGGCCCAAAATTGAATTAGCTGTGGTTTTCCCATGCTTGTATGTAGAGACATCGACTAGTGTAGCAGTGAAGTCAATTCTTGTACAACAAAGCACTTTATTTAGGGGTCACATTTTTCGTTCAGTGCAGAAAGGGTGTAAGTCCCAGACTTATGCCCTTTCTGCACTAAACGCGAAGGAAGAAATAGTAAGACGCAACGGCAAGATCATAGAAGAGCAAGATTTTTTGGCGTAATGAAGTAAAAACAAATAAATCCTTTGATCTAACATAATTTCGGTAATGGTAGGTTCGTCAGTTCGGGAGGTTAGGGGGGGGGGGGATTCGAAATCACAGAATCCAAATCAAATTCACTAATTTCTCAGGGGTTTTATTAACATCACTGTAGGAACTGCGAAAAAACTGTATGCTTTCAGTGAGGTCTGGTCAAAGTAAACTCTGGTCAAAGTAAACTCTGGTCAAAGTAAAAACAACACTACAGGAGACTTTTTCTAAAAATAACAGTGAAGAAATTTAATAAGATTGCTGATGACTTTCCTCTGAGAGGACATTCGTTTGTCTTTTGCAATCGGGATCTTGGGACAGTAACGCGAATGTTCAACAGATATGGCAGATTATAACCAAGTGAAATCCAATCTCTTATAAGAGAAATCCTGAAATTACATCAAGATTCACCGTCACATCTGTTGAAAATAATGAAATCTGTAACTGCTTAAACAGGTGCCCTTCGTTTTTTAAGAGGACTTATCTCCCAAATTGAGATTTTGGAAAAAGATTCTACTGGGTGACAAATCTTTTCAATTATCAACATTCATGATGCTTAAATATTCGATGGAACATCAAAGCAACGGTTTCGGACAAGCTATTTTATGGACGGTTTTCCAGAGAATATTGCTAAGTAACGCTTGTCGGCTGAACTACCTTTGTCAATATTGAGTATAAAAGGGAAATTTTCTTATTGTTGAAAGAAATAACAAATATCAAGATTATTCAGTGTAATTTTGAACATAGTCATACCTAATATGTTCATCGCACTTGGTGCACAAAACTTGACAAGAGAAGGATAGAAAAAAAGATTTCCATGGAGGATGCATTTGATAAATAAGAATATGAATACAGCTTTATACACATGCAAAACTTTTACCTTTTATCTCAGTTTGCTAGTTTTTTTTTTTTTTTTTTTGAGCAATCACGATTGCTTATTGCTTTCATTTGACTGTTTTGATGTGCTATCATTTTATTTTCCCACAAGCACCCTCTGCAGCACCACCGTCGACCGGTCGCCTCACGATGCTGCTCCTACAGCGAGCAAAGTCTCCAGGTTGCGTCAATATCCTACACTTACACTCATACATACACGCACGTACCCCCACACACACATACAAACACACATACACAAACACATACACACACAAACAGACACCTACACATACACACACACCTACACACAACTACCCACACACTCATGCCTGCACACAGACACAAACACATATGCCTATACACACATACACATTCCCCCCACACACAAACACTCATACACACAACTACCCACACACTCATACCTGCACGCAGACACAAACACACATGCCTACACACGTACACATACCCCCTACACACATACACATACCCCTACACACAAACACACATACCCCCACATACGCCTACACACACACACACACACACTCGTGATTGCGAAAAACATAATTTAAATTCAAGAGATCAAAATTCAAATTAATTTTTTTGAGCAATCACGATTGCTTATTGTTCTCACTTGACGGTTTTGATGTGCTATGATTTTATTTTCCCCACGTCACCCTCTGTCAGCATCACCGTCAACCGGCTCCTCACGATGCTGCTCCTATAGCGAAATCCGTTTCCAGGTTGCTTCCATATCCTACACTTACACGCATACATACACGCACCTACACACACACACACACACATATACATACATACACCTACACACACAAACACACACACGCATACATACAGACATATACACGCACAAACACGTATACACACGCATACATACAGACACCTATACGCACAAACACATACACACGCGCATACATACAGAAACGCAAACACATACCTCTCATACACACAACTACCAACATATACACATAGCCCCGCACACAAACACACAGCTACCAACACACACACATGCTTACACACACATACACATACCCTCCCCCCACACACAAACAAACAGACCCCCACCCCCCACACACAAAAACACAGACCTACATACACACACACACACACACTCATGATTACGAAAAACATAATTTAAATTCAAGATGTCAAAGTTCTTTTTTTTTTTTTTTTTAACGGCAGACTATTATTTTACTAAAACAAAACGAGAGAAAGAGGAAAACACACGATGCATTTTCTTAAGATAATGAATTTATGAATACGGACTTCACTAATTATTTTTGTCACTTTGTTATATTATTCTTTCCTAGTGGTACCCGCACGGCTTTGCCCGTAGTAGAAAATTAAAAGGCCATTTGGTTCGCCTGTTATTTACAAATAATGGATGATGAATTTCTCGCCAATTGGCTATGTTCGTTCGCTCTCCCATTCCACGTCATGATCATTTCGTAATTTACTCGTCCATCTTATGTTAATTGTGTTCTTAAAATTGGAATAGATAAAGAACTACATGGAATATTCGAAAAATCGCTTCGAGGTGCACACCCCCATGCTACAAACTGATTTTGTGCCAAATTTCATGAAAATCGGCCGAACGGTCTAGGCGCTATGCACGTCATAGAGATCCAGTCATCCAGACATCCCGACAGAGAAACTTTGAGCTTTTTTATTAGTAAAGATTATCATAAATCAGTTTGAAACAAATCTGTTTCATTTGATTTACAGTTTTTTTCATCACTCTAAGCTAGTCTTTCAAGATATTTATTGCAGAAAGGGCATGAGTTCAAATTGAAAAATATATTTTAATTAATTTCAGTGACGAAATGAAACGTAATTTAAGGTGAGGTGATGATCCTACTTGTGGCTAGATTAGTCATGAAAATTTTCGTAGATTTTAGTTCATTTCTGAATGAAATAATCACTTTTTATTGTTGAATAATCACGTTGTATTGTTGAATTTATTGAAAAGTTGCATTAGTTGGACTTGCGCCCTTTCTGAAATAATCGATTCTCGTACGCGATTGAATAAGCTCTCAAATTCAGCTCAGAGTTCAAATGGCAGTTATTGTTAAACTAGTAGCTGTTTGTAAGCATCATGCTGCCGTGCTAAGCACAGATGTGATATCTGCACATATTATCAAAATTGAGTTATTGTCACCAGGTGGTCGTTAGTAATTTAATTTACCTAAATCTCAAGTTTTTTGGCGAGTTGTGAACAAGAAATATTAAAAAAGGCTTTAGGAAAAAAGTCGTAACTGCACAGTTTGCGGAGTTTGCTAAGGCAATTTGAACGTAAGTGACAAATACTAAGCCTTTAAAGTGGTATCTGCGCAGTTACCACTTTTTTCCTTAGTATTTTTTGTAGATACAACTTTTATACCTTAGTAAAGCAGCACATTTAATAATGTAGCAGTTTATTATAACACAGAAATAAAAATTAGTTTACCGTTGAATAGTTGATACAGGTTGATAATAAAAATTAATACAACTTTGCATAATTGTTAAAGTAAATATTCAGTTTTTTCTATTCAAATGTTTATTTAAAATGTAAATTCTAAAAATGAAATGCATGTAAAATATTCATATCTAATTCTTTCATGCAAAAAAAAAAAAAAAAACATTTCATTCTACGGCCAGTAATATTTTTATTTAAGTATCTTCTGCTGTCAAAATTATCTTCATGCTCGGTAAAAATGAATCTAGAAAATAAAACATTATAAAAAACACATTCTTTGAATATAAAAAAACAGAAAATTGTTATGGATTACAGTGTCCAGAGTTTTGAAAATGGTATCTTTCACAAGGCAGATTCTACAAAATACAGCGAAACAGCTAAGTCCAAAGAAAGCTTATTTTTTTTAGTATTATTTAATGATACTTTGAGCACGTTTTACTAAGCTATTTTTGTCGTATCTGTGCAGATACCCCTAAAAATACCTAGTAATTGTCACTTACGGTGAAAATAGCTTAGTATATGAAAAGGTTTTGAAAAGAAAATTTGTCGTAACTACATTTATTAATTTTAAATTAAGATTTTTACAAAAATACTCTCTCACGGTTTTTAGATAAGTTATTTACGAAACAACTACCGCAAGTTGAGCATTTAATTAAGTCATAAATCAAAGAAACGAGTTGTAAAACTTTAATCGTCAATTTCTCATTTTGAGCTCTACTGCAGATACCACATCTGTGCTTAGCACGGCAGCATGGAAGTAACAGGCATATAAATTCTTCCGCCAAGTCGCTAGAAGTTGGCAGTGTTAGTTGCTCGCTTGTTGTGGGAGTAATTAAAGTCATGGATATCAGCCCTGAAACACGTGCTAAAGTGATTGCACTTAGAGAACACACTTCGAAAACGTTAGAAGTAATAGGAAAAATGTGTGGAGTGAGTAAATCAAGTGTCGGGAGCACATGACAGCGTTTTAAGAAAACAGGAAGTGCTGGATCCAACCGTTTTTGAAAATGCGGCCGAAAAAGATCAGCTTCGGCTCGTGACGACAAAAGTTTACATCGAATGAGTGTTATGAATCCTCGATTAACTAGTTTTGATCATGGATGTAGGAATTGCAGGATGGAGCACGGGGAGAATTTTTGGAACGATAACCGTAACCAGCCTCCATCTTGCGTGTATCGGGAAACTGTGTTTGCAATGTTTAAGATACGGAAATTGTCGAACTTTTTTATCGAATTTCAAAAGGATTTCGACTTTATGGCGTCTTGTGCAGCCTTCAACTGCACTAATAATGAACGTAGGAAGGAGATTCCTAGCTAATTCTGCATAAACGAATAATTAATTTCTTCCATAATATATGATTCAACAACTGATAATGATGGTAACATATTGTGTCATGAATAATCCTGCATTTATCTTACTTACAAATACATTAAATACATTTATGTTACATACAAATACATTAAATACATTTATCTTACTTACCAATACATTAAATATATTTATCTTACTTACAAATATATTAAATACATTTATTTTACTTACAAATTAATTACCCGAGTTACTTAAAGTATCATTACAAATTAAAGTTTATTGATGTGATTTGCTGCTACACTTCGGTAACTTATAAACAATTCAAACAATAAAATTGTGAAATGAACTCGAAACATTGTCAGATGCTTTCATTTTTTGCTATTAAGTGCAAATGAAACTTTGATTACAAATATTAATTTGAAATAGGTTGTTCTTTTAAATCAATATTCATTATTTCATCTGGTGCAAAAATTAGAAATTAAAATGCTAGTACAAAGTTTAAAATCCAAGTGCTTTTCTTTTTTAAAAAAAACCTTTAGCTGGATATTTTATGCATGAAGGTTACTACATCTGTGATTTTAAGTTAAAAAATTAGCAGTTAATATAAACTAGCAATAATTAATGTTTTTTTACATTTATTACTAATTGACATTATGGATTTTTTCGGGTTATTCTGTCATATTTTTTTACAATAGTAAAGCTAATGTAATGTGTCGGAAGATTTAATAAAAATTGAAAAGCAACAAAATTTAAATTTAAGGTCTGAGCGTTTTTTCAAACATTAAAATTAATTTAGATGTGATAAAATTAATAAGTGAGAATTTTAATAAATATTGTGACATGTGCTACCTGATATACTTTCATTCATTGCATTAAAAAAATGTTTCTTTTGGAATTTTCGAAGTTTTAAATGTGTTTACTCTTCGGTTGCTGAATATTGAAGTACTCTGCCAAACCAAATATTCAGTTAGTCTGCCGATATGCAGTATATCGAATACCAACCAAGTATTCCGTGCATCTCGGAAAAAAATAAAGAAAGAAAGAATGATGCATCAAAATTCAAAGAGCTGGATGGGTAGTTTTTCAAGAAGTTGTTTGGAATTTTATGCTGTTTAACATTTATTTACAAGGGATTCCCTTTTTAAAAAACTATCTAAATTTTGTTACAGTTTTATTTTAGTTTTATCCTCCTTCTGGCAACTTTATCAAAATTACTTTTTCATTTATCTTATTCCTTTATTTATCTCTGTTGATTTCTAGCTGCTTTTTTTCATTGTTCTGTATTCTAATTTTATAATCTGGACATAGGCTGCAAAGTTTTGACAATTCTGTATTCTTATCCACGGGAAATTTATTGTGTTTTATTAATAAAAATAGTATTTTAAAACCAGTTAATCATTCATTTTCCACTAAATTAATTTTAATTAACTAAAGGGTCATTTTACGGTATTTTTGACATTTATGTAGCGTCCGTAACGTGACTTTTTTTTGCCATAACTTTTTAATTTACTGTTTTATTTGCAAATTATTTTAATTTGAGTTAGTGTGTTGGTAGAAAAAGTGCAAAATACAATAATATGTTAATTAAACATTAAATTAAAAATTTATGGGAAAAAGAGACCCGTTACGGACTCTACATAAATGTCAAAAATACCGTGAAATGACCCAAAAGACATTATTTAATCAATTAGTTTATTCTTTGGAAATTTAAAGATTAAAATATAATTGTGCTGTGCGTTATTTTTTTATTTCTTAGGTAGGCAAAAAATACTTTCATTATCAATTTGAGCGAGAAAAGTAAACAACGCGAAATTTTCGCCCGAGTAGTACGAGTCTATTCCCCCTTTCTCATTAACTAACATGGCCGCCGCTCTCTCACAGTTACTTCAAACGCGACAATGGGAGTAGAGATACGGCATGTTCCCTCCTGGGCGGTCATTCCAAGCTCGTCAGCTTGCGAGATCGAGATTTTCGCTCACGTGATCGGCTGTGACGTAGAAATGTCGCAAAGTAGCATTTGAATCTACTCGAACGTAGCTTGCGGCTAGGTTCGAGTAGATTAGAATACTACTTTGCGACATTTCTACGTCACAACCGTTCACGTGAGCGAGAATCTCGATCTCGCAAGCTGACGAGCTTGGAATGACCGCCCTGTACTCCTACCTCCATGGTTTTGTTCCGTCCAAGTCCATGATGGCAGCTGATGTTGATATTGCACCTTCTACAGTGAGATACAGGCTTTTAGAACGCGGGAGAAAAGCACGTTGGCCGTACGAGAAGCAGCTTCTCACAACTCGCATGAAGAAAAAAAAAGTTAAGAATGGGCACGGAAATGTAAAACATAGACTGAGAAGGGCTAGGAAAAGGTTTTATTTTCTGAAAAAAATAAATAAATAAATAAATAAATAAATAAATAAAAAATTAATTTGAATTTTGTCATCCTGAATTCAAATTATGTTTTTCGCAATCACGAGTGTGTGTGTATATGTAAGCGTGTGTGTTTGTGTGTGGAGGGTATGTGTGTGTGTGTTGGCATGTGTGTTTGTGTCTGTGTGCAGGCATGAGTGTGTGGGTAGTTGTGTGTATGTGTGTGTGGGGGTATGTGTATGTGTGTGTAGGCATATGTGTTTGTGTCTGTGTGCAGGCATGAGTGTGTGGGTAGTCGTGTGTGTGTGAGTGCGTGTGTGTGTTTGTGTGTGTATGTGTTTGTGTATGTGTGCAGGAGTATATATGTATATGTGTGTAGGTGCGTGTATGTGTAGGATATTGACGAAACCTGGAGACGATTTTCGCTAGAGGTGCAGCATCGTGAGGACCCGGTCGACAGTGATGCTGTGGAGGGTGGCGGTGGGAAAAATGATAGGACATCAAAAACAGTCAAATGAAAGCAATAAGCAATCGTGATTGCTCAAAAAAAAAAAAAAAAAAAAAAAAAAAAAAAAAAAAAACAGATTTTGTGGTTCAGGGATTTAGATCCAGGTTCGTGAGAAGGAGCAAAGGAGAACTTCTTCGTCCTTATCACATTAATCAAGCACCCAAATAGATCCGCCCAAATAGATGTTTTAGGGTTGTTTCTGCGTTTCAGGGACAGGACCCTTGTTCTTGTAGAAGGGATAATGAACAGGGCCAGCTACGAATCAGTATTGACCCAAAATGTGCTTTCAACCATATCTAAGCTTTGGTCGAACGGAGATGGCGTTTTTCAACAAGACGGCGTGCGATGTCACACATCGAAGCAAATTGTCAAGTTCTGCTCCAAAAACAAACTTACTCTACTGGATTGGCCCGGAAACTTACCGGACGTAATTATGATGGAAAATTTGTGGGCTATCCTCAAAAAACGTCTTCATAAGTTTAACAGTACTACGACGGCACAGCTAATTTCGTCTGTTATTAACATACGGTATAAAAACGTTGACATAAAAATATATGTACCAGTCTAGTACATTCCATGCCAAAACGTGTTTGTTATGTTATTAAGTCCCGAGAGGTGGTATTAATTATTAGTTTCAAATGTATTCATGAAAAACTTGAATAAAATTGATTTTTTTTTTTTTTTTGAAAAAAAAAATGCATTTCCCAATTAATTGCAACAATACTGTAGCTTCCTACTACGCCACTGTTAACTAGGAAGTTTCCACTCTTCCATCTCTAATAGATGTCTGCTCTAAGATAAATATGTTTTTCTGAAATTTTTTAACTATTCTTTTTTTTTCGAGCATTTAAAAGGCCTTAGGAAAAAATTTTATTTCTGAATACTTGGCTTTAAATTTAACGTTGTGAGTATTTACCTGCATTTAAGAAACTGAAGTATCATAGAAGTTAAGAAATGCAAGTTTAGCATCAGGGGAGTGAAGAAGGTGGTGGAGGTAGCTGCTGGAGTGTTTTGAATGATTTCGTGGTTGTTTTGGAAAGTTTAAGAACGCGGTTTTCGATTCCTAACATTGAACAGTGTGGGCCACATAGGTCAGCTGTGCAGGCCGCATATGAACCGTGGGGCGGAGTGATAACACCGCTGGTGTAGAAAGAAGGGAGTTACTATTGCCAACTCATCCAAGAAAAAATTTAAAACCTTATTAAAAAAAAAAAAAAAAGAAAGCGATTCAATTACTGAAGTACATTTATTTATTGGGCAGACTGCCCTGAATCTTTTATTTTTCCTTCAAAAGTTTGTTTAACTCAATGTGTGTTTTCAAAATACAGTTCTTTCACCCGGCATTATGGCAATTACAATGGAAATGATCATTGAAATAAATATTGAAATTCCTTCCGGAGTTTTCCGACACAATTTCATCTAAGAAAAGAAGTCAAACAAGTAACTCACAACGGTAAATTCCTTTCTGGTTTGCAGTTAAAAACACATTGGATACATTAAGAAATCCAGTATCTCCATTCCCATTCACGAAGTATGTCAAGAAAATAAAAAACATCGAAAACTACTCTATGACTACAAATACATGCTGCGAGAATGAAAAAGTTGCAAATGGATTCCCCCCCCCCTCACCCCCTTCAAAACCAGAAATATCCATCGACCGAAATTTCCTTGAAGTTACATGCTTTTGTTGTGCTGTTTCGTTGCTTAGAGTCTAGGCAGAAAAAAATTCCCATTGATTTTCGTTTGACCATTAGGTCAGCTTTTTTCATGTACTTTATAAACACTAAATATCGTGTTAAATGATTGTTATTTATTATTGTAAATATCTTCTTTTTAGGGCACTTTCACTTCCGTAGATATTGTTGTAGTTATTTACACCACTCGGACGCATGTGAGCGAGTAGAATATATAGGGCGCGGCAGGTATTTGGGAACAAATTGATGTCTATAGATAAAAGGAAACAAACTGAGGGAAAGGATCAATTATTACATATTAAAGTTTTCGTACGGGTGGTCAGTACAAGCACACAAAGGATGACATCATTCACTAAACCGATCATCAGTGGCAATAACAGCTTCTATACGTTGTCGAAACCGACTGCAGGCAGTAATGAGATGAGTCTGTGGAATTTTTTATATTGTTTCCACAATAACCGCTCTGAGATTGGCGTGACTCGGCACCATCCCATTTAGTTAGAAAAAAAAATATATATACGGCCTCCCACGTGCTAGAGTAGTGATCCAATGCTTGACAACAATGTTTAAGAAACGGCATTAGCTCTGTACCCTAGACAAAAAACTGGAAGAATTACATCTCCTTCACTACTAACAACACCAAGAACTATCACCGATGCCGAAAATTTGGTATGCATAACCGTTGATATCTCATTAGGGCTTTTACACAGCCAATGATTATTTTTGCGGTTCACCTTTAGGCCCTGAACAAAGTTTTTCTGATCTGAAAAAAATCCAGAGCAGTCCTGGCAAAGGAAAATATGGTAGCAGTTTTGCAAAGGAAACGACATTGTCGATGTTCTGACAGTGTCAGGACACCAGAATTCGTCAGCCGGTCCAAGTTGCTATCGATGAGGACCCTGGGAAATCAATGAGGGCCCTCGCTAATGAGCAGCGGGTTGATGAGGCTACTATCCGACGCGTGGTTCCTTAGGACTTCCGTTGCAAATCATACGTAATGTGGAGTGGATAATTTATGTCTCACAGAAGCAAGGTTAACCGATTTAATACAGCCAAGAGCTTTCTGAAGCTCAAACACCAGAGACAGTGTGTCTCTAGAGTGGTGTTGAGTTAGTTCAGATAAACGTAATCGTAAAACGGAACAGCTGTAGTATTCTTGGTAAAAGTGGCTAACAAACCACTCAATAACTTTACTCTTGTTTTATTGACTTACACTACTTATGCTCTCAGCGAGTCAATGATTGAGGCCGTTTAAATATTCCTTTTGCTGCATTATGAACAAAAAGTATCACGATGGGAACACTGACTGTTTTCTAAAGGTATCTCGATAAACAAAATAGAATTTTAGCGTGAACTATTAATCAGAGATATGAAAATTTCAGACAAAATTTCTGACATTAGGCCACTTTCCTTGTAATTCTCAGTAGTTTATCACGTAGAAAGTTTCCTAAATACCTCAAATTGGGTTGTTTTCGTAAAAATCGAAGCCTTATTTAGCTCAATCATCAATTAAATGCATCATAAACCGAGAATAACTCACGATCCCGGAAATTTTAGGCAGCAAAGGATAAAGTTTTAATTACGGGTAAAGCCAACCTATCCATAAAATAATATTACCGTCTTCGAAAAGCCGGTACTAGAAGGTACAGCACTAGAATTCCGACAGTAGCTCATAAACCAACATCCAACCACCACAAATGGATATCCCATGGGTGCAGCAAAAGCTTTCCAATCATTTTCTGTTCCCTCTGAAACATATTAACCCGATACTTAAGGGAAGTATCACCCTAATGCAAATGCTATTGGTGGAACCCCACATGCTATTAACCAAATTGCTCATGCATTTGGGTCACTTTCTATTTTCTTTTTCTTGGTCTAGTTTTTAGGCGTGGTGCATTGAAATATTATTTCAAGGCTTTAATAGTCTGATATATATTAAACCCAACAGTTTGGGCAATTAATTTCTTGATGAATAGGAGCTTCGCATCAAAATGGAATCCATTTTAGTTTAAACTGGACGCCCGTCTAAATAGCAAAAGGTTAAAGAATGCGCAGTTACCAAGGCCGTTTCCAAGGTGATAAATGCTTTGGGCATTTTAATCAAGTCTCTCGGCTGTCATCGGTTGAAAGGGAAGTAAGTGTTGTGTTACGAAGCTTTGTTAGCTAAGCGATTGCATGAGAAATAGAATCGATTCATCACGTTTTTTGTACTTAGATTGAGACAATAAATGCACAAAGAACTTCGTTTTGGATTTACACAAAGCAGTCTGACTCAGGACTTCTTGGGTTCTGAATCAACAGAGGGAAAAAATGTTGTTTTGAAGCATTTAAAGTTATGATAATTTTAAAAAATATCTTCCCTTTACATCTAACCTTCCCATCCCTGGGAAGGTTACCTGTTTGCTGTTTCTTTTTTCCTTCCGAAGAGAAACAGAGGTTTATTCCAGCACCCGCATGGAACTTTGCCGCTGCAAATTGACGTTATAATTCATCCCTCAAACCGTCTCCGCACGGACGGAGACGGTTTGATGGAAGAGTTATGACGTCAGTCCGAAGTGGAATGCTACTGGCTTTTTCTAAAATACTGCCCTATAATTTAACAGTAAATATTAAATTCTGTCGTTTCAGGAGGACGCCTCCCAGGAGCGATGTTGAGGGAGGGGCGGAGCTGACCCGCCCCGCCCATGGAATTGAAGAGGAGACAAAGGGTGCAGCGATCTCTTTCACCTAGCCACACGTCTTTGATGCGAGCATGTCAACAGGAAGTCATAAAGGATGTCAAAACGATAATTGAGCGACAAGTGAGGACGATCACTTCGCTTTTTATGGCTGAGTTCTTGTTATGTCACATAAATATATCTTCCGTAATATACTAAGAGCATAAGAATCTGACCCTAAAAAAGGTGACGAGCTGTTAATATCAAAAGAACGTTTTCCCGTCAACAAAAATAGCGAAGATCAAAAGATGATTCAATTTTTTTAAAATTGCTTGAAAAATTCCTACTGGTTTAAATGATTTCAACGAATGTCATTTTCTTGAACAATTTTGCTTGTGTTTGCGTGCTGCTGTCTTGGAGTTATGGAAAACCCCAAGTATTTTAGCAGTTATGCAACTATGGAGTCAGTATAGAACAGTGAGGATGCTGTTTCATGCAATAATCAGTGCTTGAACGTAATACAGAGTTATGAGGTCTATCACAAAGACCACACAGCGTATATAAAGATCCATGAAAATTATTCTCTGTGGCACAACTTCTCAAACGCTTTGCGTGTCTTTATCCACTATAATATTAAAATCTGTTCGCGTCCTTCTGTCTGTCGGTCTGTCTGAAGATCAATCTTCTCGAGAACCGTTGCGAATCGAGAGTCGAACAAGATACCGATCAATTCGAAATTTTCCAAAGAAAACAATAGGACTAATCTCGTAATTGTGCGACTTTAATTAGCGGAGATATTAATTAAAACGTCAATTAACAGAACGTTATTCAAGAATTTTTATTTCTTTCCTGTTGCCATTTTGCATATGGGTGAACAGTAAAATTCTAATAATTGTTTAATAAGAGATTATCTAGAATTTCATTTTAAATTAGTTTAAAATTGGTTGCTCTATTCGGACATAGCCTTTATTTTATCGTCTGTCTTTTTTTCTATTTTTTACATTCAACGTTCTTAACTCTTTTCAGCATATGAAAGTTGTTTCTTTAGCTATGTTTATTGATTGTAGTGTAAGTTTATTATTCACCGGCCTCATATTTTGGTACATTTAGGATGTGCGACTAATTATGTTTATTTTGTGGAACTTTTTCCCGTCACATGGGTGAGTTTTCGAATTGTAATAACTCTCTTTTTCCTTCCTGTTTCTATTTTTGAAATACAGTTTGTATCGTTAAAAGAACATGTTAAATTAAGATTGTTTGGATTTCTTTAAGTGAAACAGAGTTGAACAAAAAAGACTGTTTTTAAGGATTTTAACTAAAGCGAATTTGGAATCTGATGACTTGGTGTTAAATTAATTCTAATTGATATTTATTTTAGTTTCACGTAACCAACCAAAAAGTGTGTGTCATTTTATGTAAAAAGCTGATTGTAATTGTACATAAATATTTCAGATATAGCCTATCAGATGTAATTCATTTTAATGTGAGCACAGATTATAGTTGATAATGCATATAGTTCCATCTTTTGTTCTGATTGAAAATGCTCATAACTTGCATCATTGATAACTATGATTAACGTTAAAGAGATTTTTGCCAAACATATGCTCTACTGGTGTTTTCCAAACCTTGCATTACGCGTATTTATTTACTTCTTAGCGCTTTAGAAACTGATGTCAGAGTAATACAAAAACATCAATTGGACATCTCTTTCAATTTTTAAGTTAGTCCGTGCAACGCCGGGCACGCAGCTAGTTTCTTAATAAAAATCATCAATGAAAAAGCGTGACAACTCTGATAACAAGACCCCTGACCTGATTCCTATTTTTGAAGAAATTCAATTGCCTGTAACCATCGTAGTGCGTTATTGGTGAAACAAACCAGCCATCCTGGCACTTAATTTAACAAATGGAGTCATTTAATCTTCGGTCTATTAGAGTTTTAGCTGTCAGAGCTGCATCATACAAGAAAAAATACACAAGCAACACAACCAAATACTGATGCCATCCAATTAAAATACCTACTCAAATGCGCATGCAGACATCATTATCTGACTCAGTAGCTACGTTCACATGGCACTCTTGTACCTTCACGCAATTCGCTTGTCACCACATTTCGTTTTTTACCTGTAACACGCGGATCTACTTGCCTCCTGCTTTTGATAGTAGTTTTTACGGATTTCTACCAGATTGATATTTGCAAACTTCTTGAGGTCGTAGGGTATAAAACAACTTTTTTCCGAGACACCACATCTTTTTACATGGGAAAGAGAGTTTTCTTTTGAGCAATCACGATTGCTTATTGTTCTCACTTGACTGTTTTGGCATCCTATGATTTGATTCCCTCCCTCCCCGCCTCCCTCTGCAGCACCACCGTCGACCGGCCACCTCACGATGCTGCTCCTCTAGCGAAAAACCGTCTCCAGGTTGCGTCCATATCCTATACACACGCGCATACATACACACACCTACACACACACACGCACAGACAAGTACATGCACACTATAACAAACACGTACACACACCTACATATACACACAACTACCCACACACACAAACACACAACTACCCACACACACACACAAACACACAACTGCCCCCCCACACACACACAAATACACAAGCCTACACCCACATACACATACCCCCACACACAAGCAAACATACCCCCCCCCCCACACACACAAACATGCACGCCTACATGCACACACACTCATGATTGCGAAAAACATAATTTAAATTCAAGATGTCAAAGTTCAAATTAATTTTTTACATTTTCCCTCATGTGGTGGGTCATAAAAGTGCCTTCTGAGAGGAACAAAATGCTCACACAAGTTTGTAGCCTCACCGAAGGGCTTTACTTGGTGGTACCGTTAATAATGTTCAATTCAACACAGTTCATTCACTGGTCACGTGTCTTCGGAACCCTTTCAAGTGCCACTAAGAATGTACTCCGTGAAATTAGAGATCATTTTACTAATATTCTTAACCTTGACTAGATAAAACCACAAATGAGCTAGATTTACACTCAGTTTTCTGCCGACTGGACTGATTTTTGTGGTAAAATGGCATCTTTTCTTTTTCTCCTGAACAGCCAGGAACAGCTCTCCAACGGGACCGCACTGGAAAGAATGCCCTCCACTACTGCGCAGAGAATTCAGGTGTGGATTGTGCCAGTCGCGTGTTGTCCGCCGCCCCTGCGTTGCTGAACACCCCAGACGATGAAGGGTACACGGCCCTGCACTTGGCTGTCATCAGTGGCAACAGGTGCATGGTGAAGTACTTGCTGACCAAAGGAGCCGACTCAAGAGCGGTTGACAGCGAAAAGCACTCCTGCGTGCATTGGGCAACAGGTGAGTTTTAACCTTCTTGCGTGGACTTTTCTTAAGCTGAATGGATTCTTTGCGAAGGGCTCTATTGGGAGCTGATTTAAACAATAGGGATGAAGTTGATAGTAACACACACTCATTACGGGTATTTTTAAAAGTTTTTTTTTTTCGTTGTCCAGTTGAAAATTATTAAAACACTAAAATTAACCAGAGAAGGTTATAAAGCAGTGAAACGACGCGATGTAGAGCCGCTATATAGATAGATCGACGCATCAGCTTAAGTTTAGCCATTTTGAATCGGGTTTTTCATTGTTGCATTGCTAGGGTTACCAAATCAAAGTTTCAGATTTCGCCAAATTCGCCGAAAACAACGTTTTATTTAATAAACAATTTACGTGCCACTAATAATTGTTCACAATGAACAATCACCAAACACGATAACTTGCCAGAAAAGACAACCACTCAAGCACGCGCTCCGATCCAAAATGGCTAATCTTAAGCTGATGCGTCGGCTCCTATATATAAGGGGCCTTAACAACGCGATGTGAAGGGGTTCCATGGGATATCCAAGGAAGGTCACTGTGACTTCCCAAAAATTTTTCCTACCCGGCAAAATTTGCCTGATGATTCGGAAAATTTGGATTGTATTGCAATTCTGCTGCTTTTTTCCTTCTTTTTTCTTCTTCTTCTTCTCCGTGCTTTGCGCAAATAGATAATAGGTGATTTTTCTCTTCTATTAATTTATTTTTAAATTTTACTACTGCCTGTTTTTTCTCATTAGATGTAGGTATGTGTGCTAGTTCTTATTTTACATTCCGTAATATTCACAGATTCATCCGGTAATTTCAGAGTCAAATTGAAAAACACGGAAAAGAATAGTTTAATTTGTATCATACGTATAAACAATGGAAGTTAACTCATCGGTGACAAAACTCGCTATCGCAACTCGATAAAAGTGAAAATATTTTATTGAGCAATCACGATTTCTTATTGTTCTCATTTGACGGTTTTGAATTCCTATCATTTTATTTTCCCACCAGCACCCTCTGCCAGCACCACCGTCGCGTCGACCGGCCTCACGATGCTGCTCCTCTTGCGAAAATCGTCTCCAGGCTGCGTCCATATCCTACGCACACACACACGCCTACACACACTCTCCTACACACACATACACACACTCATGCCTGCGCACAGACACAAACACACACTCCTACACACCCACACACTCATGCCTGCACACAGACACAAACACATATGCCTACATACACACACACGAACGCCTACACACACACACGCGTCTACACACACAGCACTGCATACACAACACGCATAGACATGCATACATACACACACACGCGCACCCACACACATATGCCTACATACACACACACACGAACGCCTACACACACACGCGCCTACACACACAGCACTGCATATACAACACGCATAGACATGCATACATACACACACACGCGCACCCACACACATGCGCCTACACAAACACACACGCGCATTTATACACACACACGCTCGTGATTGCGAAAAACATAATTTGAATTCAAGATGCCAAAAATTCAAATTAATATAATTTTTTTGCCTTGACTCTGACACGGTATGTACTTGGTGAAATCTATCAGTGAGTTGATGTCGGGATCCTCCGATCCTGAATCCGACGCCTATGCCACTAGGTTCTCCATGGCCTTGCCTCTCATATGTCCTCATTTTATTATTTCTACAGTCAGCGGTGATCCATTGTGCCTGGAGCTGCTGATCAAAGCCGGGGCTGATCCTTCGACGCCCGACATCCACGGGGCTTACCCCGTGCATTACGCCGCCCAGATGTGCGGGCCGAACAGTGAGATGGGCAATGATGTGCAGGCCGGGCTTGCAGTTCTCAGGAAACTCTTGGAGTACAGCGTGGATGTGTCTGTTGTCGATAGAGACGGGAGGCCGCCCCTTTTGTGGGCGGCCAGTGGAGGTAAGCCCCTCTTCTTGACACTGTCTTCCCTTGTGCTGCCCTCTCTTCTCATTTTTGTTTTATTACTTGCTGGTGATTTTCTCAACAAAGGAATCTTCATATAAACAATAGCCGGTGATCGAGTTACCCGCGTGTTTCAACAATGAAACTCATGCAATGGCATGATAATTTGATAGTATGTTTTGGTATTGTTTAACATGCAGGCTTTGTTGTGACAATCCTGAACTCGATCCGGTCACTTAACTGTTTCACTGGTCAGACTTTCAGTTTAGGAAAACGAAGAAATCGAAACAATGAACGCTATCTACTGGAGTGTAGGTTTAATCCACTGGTGTTAGGGTTAAAATTTCAACTATCAAAATATCACCAAACAGGCAACGGCTTCGTTCAAATGTAGAAACACTTTTCCTCTGTCATACCATGACGGGCAATCTTCTATTTTTTATTAATAACAAATAAAGATGTATTATACGTTGTCCAAAACACACAACGATACATGAAGACATTGAATGTTTCACGAGAAATAAAAAGCAGTTATGCAAAGTGAGCAGACAAAAATAAGAAATCAAAGAAAAATAAATAATATTACAAATTTAAGACTAAAACTTTTACTCAGATTACATATTGGATCATGTACAACAAATATTCTAAATAAGTTCCACTGTTTCTGTATACTACATTCAGTTTTTAACTTAACTCTTTTTAAGACTGTGGGAAAGAACTTCCCACTAAGTTTTTAAAATATCAATGCCAATAATCAACTGTTTGGCCATGTCTAATTAAGAAATAGATGCATGTCATGCCTATGAGAATGACAGTGGATGCATTACCACTATTAAATAAGGGGGGTTACATAAAAAAACCCCCTCAGATATTGTCGGTCAAAGACTGCATATGAAATAGAAAATTCATAATATTTTCAACCAGACAAATTTGTAAAATTAAGAGATATTTATGAAATTTAAAATTAATCAAATATATTATTTATCATGGATCAAAGAAAGATAAAGGTACTGGGACAGTTAGGTTCTTGTTGTTCTAGTCAATTCAGCTGTTGTTGTCCTAATTAATTCTGTGTTGATTGCAAATCATTTCGTTAATTGGATGACAAAATGTTCATTGAGTGCTGTTGGGTAGCTTGTACCGAAAAAAAACTTTTTTTCGAAATTCAATTTGTCATGTTGATAAAAAGTTTCTCCTACCAACCCACATACTACACAAAAAATTTCATTCAAATCAAAAAAATTTTAAATGTCTCGCAAGAGGTCTAAAAGTTATTATTTTCTTCCAAAAAAAAAGAGAAAAAAACCTTTTTTTCTGATTTTTTTTCCTTTATAACAGAAAAAATGCTAAACTTTTTTCAAGTTGAAAATGGGGTTGTTTCCTTCAGTCAAAAATAGTACTTTTAGTCTCTGAAATTGATAGAATAAGCAAAAAAAAGTAACATGGACACAGAAAATTCTTTCATTTTCCCAACAGTTATTTTTTAATTAATTTGTTTAAATGTCTGATTTTGCAAACAAGTCGTGATCTTTATGACATCATAAATGATGCGTTTTGCCGCATTTGTCTGCCGCGATTCCACGTTATGACATTCAAGAAGCGAATTAAAACTGCGCTCTACGCTTGCTATCAACCCTATCGTTGAAAATACACGTGAGTAAAGATGCGAATTAAATATTTTGCTCTGTGAATGGCAACACAGAATGGCATCTCATAATTTCTGATGTCATAGGGCAGAGACGTAAACAATGAAAGCGCAACGATTTAAATACTTTTTTTTTTTTAAATATTAAACTGAAACAAATTATTTAAAAAATGGTTAGATCCTATGTTTTTAAGCATGTTCTTTCAGAAAAAATACTTTTAAAATTCTGGAAACGATCCCATTGTGGGTAATAAAGCCGGGAATTATCGACAAATAAAAGATTTTGCTCTCATGCAGCATTTAGGATCCCGCATTGTACGCAAAAATAAGGATATTTTGGGCAATTCTCGAAAAAATGTCCCGCGCATAACGTTAAGGTTTTATTTTATTCAAGTAACTATTAATTAAATTAGGAATTAACTACTATGCTTCGATAACATATTAAAGCATGTATTATTCCCCAACAGCCCCAAAGCAGAATACTACGAAATTTGCGACGTACGTCGCAGAACAGATGCCTGAGCTGCAGAACAAGCTGTTCAAATGTGAGAAGAAAACTCAAATTTTCTGCAGAAATTCCACAGCGTGAAATTTTTGAAGTTCTTTTCTATATTTTGGAGTTCTTTTGGAGGAGAGAATTGTTAAAGAGGTCACATGGAAGCTTCAAAACGCGTACACGGCTCAAAGGAAAGGGGTGGCTTTATTCGGTAGAGGCTCATAGACAGAAAAGAACTTTAAAAATTTGAAACAAAAAGCCATTTTAAATCGACTAATGAACTGTAAAAGAGGCTTAAGTAAGATAATTTAGTTTAATTGGAGGAAAATAATTTCTTTAAATTCTGATAAATCTATTCTGAAAAGAGTTTTACATATTTTAAAATTAATTTATTATTAGTTTTTTTAAATATTTAAAGTTTTTTTTTTCGAACTAGTTTATTTTGATAAGTTTGTATAAGCAATGATAGCTTGATATAAAATCTTTTTTTTTTTTTCAGGCTGAAAAAGCCTCCAGCAAAACTCACGCATCCTTTTAGAGCTGTTTAAAAACAGTAGTTTGGAAAAAGCTTGATATAATATAATAATACACATATTATTCTACACACGTGTTAGTGTTTCGTTTTTTGTACTTAATTCTTGTAATTTCATACTTCTATGTAATAAAATGAAAACAATGTTTTCGAGATTATTCCATAAGCTTTATTTATTTATTTATTTATTTTAACTTCACATAACTAATCTTACAATGTAACAAGAAAATAAATTCAAATATTTTTTTATCTATCTTTACTAATAGCTCAAAGTCTGTCTGTAGGATGTCTGTGACGCGCATAGCGTATAGACCGTTCGGCCCGAAATTTGGTACAAAGTTAGTTTGTAGCATGGGGGTCTGCACCTCGAAGCTATTTTTCGAAAATTCGATTTTGTTCCTTTTATATTCTAATTTTAAGAAACTTTTTCCGAGCAAATGATCACAACGTGGAATTTGTAAATTACGAAATCATCATAACGTGGAACCGTAACATGGGCGAGCCATTTAACATAGAAATTGGCGAGAAATTCATCCTCCATTATTTGTTAATATACAGGCGAACCAAATGACCTTTTAATTTTCTACTACGGGCAAAGCCGTGCGGGTGCCTCTCTAGTAAAACATAAAGAAATAAATCAAAAATTCTGTATCAGCAAAACAATTTTTAAACCAACGTTTGCAAAAAAAAAAGCTAATACATTTATGTTGAAAATTCTAACTTGAACTTTAAAATATCCTTATTTTTGCGTACTATGCGGGAACCTAAATGCCGCATGAGAGCAAAACCTTTTATTTGGCGATAATTCCCGGCTTTATTACTCACAATTTTCAACTTGAAAAAAGTTTAGCATTTTTTCTGTTATTTAAAAAAAAATCGGAAAAAAAAGGTTTTTTTTTTTGGAGAAAATTATAAATTTTAGGCCTCTTGCGGGACACCTAAATATTTTTTGATTTGAATAAAATTTTTTGTGTAGTATGTGGGTCGGTAGGGACAACTTTTCATCAACATGAGAAATTGAATTTCGAAAAAAAGTTTTTTTCGATACGCCCTACTGTTGGGTCGCTGTTGTCGTATATAAGATACAGAGATTGCTCAGTTAATATACAACACCCGAGATCTACAGATTTTGACACCTTTAAAAAATGCGTACACTAGAACTCGAGGAAAAAGTAACATGATTTTTCCTTAGTAATTTTAAGTTAGCTCGCGTTTACGTTGAGAGATAAAATTAAATTTTGTGTTTGTGTCGCATTTCTTGAATAGTGTATACAGGGCGTCTAGCAAAGGACTCCCTGGTTTCAAAATTAAATATCGCGAAAACAAAGGACGATAGCGGACAGCGTGCAGCACCACCTGTTGGCAATTTCTTAAACTAATTTCCAAGTTCCTGTAGAGTCATTCCATTTCAGATCAGCAGGGTCTGTCACATGACCATCACCGATTTTTTTGAAAAAAAATACAGTAGTTACAACTAAGGGACATATGAAATATCCCAAAAGGATTTTGCAAGAAAATTTTTTTTTCTTCAGTTACAGCTTATTAAAATTCTGCACAAAATCCGCCATTTTCGAAAAAACCGGCAAAACACTCCATTTCAGATGGACATTATTTCAAAAGTATTTAACCTATTTGAATAATTCTTTTTTCTAAAAATAAATAAGGACCCATATATCCTCTAGACATCGTTTTTGAAAGTTTAGTTAGGTTTTTTGATAAAGAAAAAAAAATCATTTTTGTCGCGAAAAAACTGCATTTTTACCGATTTCATGATTTTTTTTCTCCATGAAAAAAAAGTTTTTTTTACTAAACGGAGATGGCAGTCTAAAGCCCTTATATGATAGTTTCATAACATATTTTATTATAATCCTTGGATGCATACAGCCTTGGAAATAAAATTTGAAATTTTGAAAATTTTCAAAAAATTAGCGATTTTTGAAGTGATTTTACTCAAAAAAACCCATTTTTTTAAAATCTAAAAATTGGCTCATTTGAACCCCATATAATGCTTAACAAGTGGGTAGACACCGCATCCCGTATTTTTTCCCATAAAATGTTTTATGATGTTTTGAAAGTGACCTTATCGCCCATGGCATGCATGTAAAATAAAAATTTCTAATAATTTCAGTAACTGAAATTCTGGTTATATTAATGCCTAATAACTACAATAAAGGTGCCCTTTATCAGGAACAACTAAAATCTTACTAACTTTTAATAATGTAGCAGTATCAAACCGCTTCTGATGACCCAGTCAATTCGTCTTTTTGTACTTTGTTAAATGAATATATTTTTCTGCTGATCAGCGCCTAATTGTTATGGGAGCTGAGATCCCATACTTCCTTATTTGTTTCACTCAATTTTTTGTATTTTTGACCGAATTCAGGCCACTTAAGCATTAAAATAAGTTCTGAAGACTATAGGGATCCTGACCTTCTTTTGTTAGAAATTGGATCCCTGGCTATAATAGCTACCTTTGGTGAGATCTGCTTGGTTACCTCAACTTACAACCATGTTCAATTAATTATTTCTCTCATAAAACAGTGGGCTTTTTAAATTCTTAAACTACAAGTGAGTTTTGCGGTATGAATTTAGTATACATATTCTTACGTATAAAAGTAATCATACTAGGTAGGATCCAAAAATTATGTGACAACATTCGCCAATGTCAACCAAAGCACGAAATTAAAATTAATCGTTTTAAAATGCATTGTATTGTTCTTCCCTTTGATGGTTTCCCCTGTCGCGTAATTGAGTTGAAGAGAAAGAGAATTGAAAGAGAAAAAATATGATTCGTTGCTGCATATGAAAGTAACGGTGAATGCATAGCTTTGGAGACAAAATAAACTAATATTTATAAAAAAAATATAGATTTTTACTGTTTCTGATAAAGTACATCATTATCGTAGCTATTAGTCATTAATATAATCACCAAAGGCTCTTCTATCTAAAGGCTACACACAGTCTTACAAAAAGACGAATTGACTAGGTCATCAACAGCGGTTTGTTACTGATATATTATTAAAAGTTAGTAAGATTTTAGTTGTTCCTGATAAAGGGCACCTTTATTGTAGTTATTAGGCATTAATATAACAAGAATTTCAGTTACTGAAATTATTAGAAATTTTTATTTTACATGCATGCCATGGGCGATAAGGTCACTTTCAAAAAATCATAAAACATTTTATGCGAAAAAATACGGGATGCGGTGTCTACCCACTTGTTAAGCATTATATGGGGTTCAAATGAGCCAATTTTTAGATTTTTAAAAAATGGGTTTTTTGAGTAAAATCACTTCAAAAATCGCTAATTTCTGAAAATTTTCAAAATTTCAAATTTTATTTCCGTGGCTGTATGCATCCAAGGATTATAATAAAATATGTTATGAAACTATCATATAAGGGCTTTAGACTGCCATCTCCGTTTAGTAAAAAAAAACTTTTTTTTCATGGAGAAAAAAAATCATAAAATCGGTAAAAATGCAGTTTTTTCGCGACAAAAATGATTTTTTTTCTTTATCAAAAAACCTAACTAAACTTTCAAAAACGATGTCTAGAGAATATATGGGTCCTTATTTATTTTTAGAAAAAAGAATTATTCAAATAGGTTAATTACTTTTGAAATAATGACCATTTGAAATGGAGTGTTTTGCCGGTTTTTTCCAAAATGGCGGATTTTGTGCAGAATTTTAATAGGCTGTAACTGAAGAAAAAAAAATTTTCTTGCAAAATCCTTTTGGGATATTTCATATGTCCCTTAGTTGTAACTACTGTATTTTTTTCAAAAAAATCGGTGATGGTCATATGACACTTTTCATACCTGCCTGCCTGATTTGAAATGGAATGACTCTGTATATGATTTTCATGGGTTTCACATTAAAGATACCGTTTATTTTATTTCAATATCGTGCTTTGTTTTTGAGAGATTTAATTTTTAAATCAGGGAGTCCTTTGCTGGACACCTTGTAAGTAGGCAAAATAGAGAATTTGTAAGCATAGGGATTTTTTTTCAAGACATGTTTCAGCTTTTAATGTACATAACTCATAAAATATGACCAAACATTAAATAGAAGAATAGTTCATAAAAAGTGAAAATAATTGTAAATATGATGTTTCAAAAAGCAGTAACTGAAATATGAGAAAGATTAAATAACAAGAATAAATTTTTGCGTGGGTTTTAAAAGTTTCCATTTTAAAATTGACAAAAAGGAATCCTACTTAAATTTATGAAGAAGGTTTGCAAACATCATACAATTGCGTTTCATTACTTATTACTTTCTAAATGAATAAAAATACCTAATACAGTTATCTAACAATAAATTTAGCTTTAAAAATATTTTCTGTTGTATAAAAACCTTTTTATGAATTTTGAGACTGTTGAAAAATCACCATCAATGTTGAAACTGTTTAACGTTTGTTGAAACAATAGAAGTAAAACTGCAGGTTTTGAATGATTGCAGGCATTTCTTCCAAAGCGCCTGAATAGTTGTTCTTCCATGTCTTTAGAACTCTGAAATTTCTTCAGTGTCAACATCAACTAAGAGTGTTTTTTCGGCGAAAAAAGTACCCCCGGCAACTTAAAGTTTCCGAAAAAGGTGAACTGGTTCTAAAAAGTGCAAAATTTACTTCAAAGATGATGCCAAAAAAAAAAAAAAAAATCTGTACGAAACAGCAATGTTTAAGAATGGGAAACTAAATAAAAAAAGCCTTTTTTTATTTTGCAAATCTTGTTCTATGAAACGAGAAGTTGGTAAGCAAATAGTCCAAGAGCTCATACGTCATAGTTAAAGGTCCAAAATTTGTTTACTCAAGCACTTCACTGCAGATATAAGAAAGGTTCGCTATTATTTAAGCTGAATCAGGCTTTGGCAGGAAAAAGGTAGCAAAGATGCATATAATTGCAGCAAAAACTAAACATCATAGATTCATTCCAGGCCATGTGACCTGGTGTTCTCCACCCAACCATCTCCGGATTGGACGACGTTTTAGAGAGGTACAGACATGCTTTCGAAACTAACTTATGCAAGCTTTTAGCTCCCAAGACAAAAATCATGTAGGACTTAGGAACGAGTAAAGAAAAAAAAAATCTTAAACTGGCCCCAATGGGAGATTATCCCAAACACGCCAATTCGTTTCACATTTTGGAGCCCCCCCCCCCCTTTTTTTTTATTGATCCTACAGCCTCTGGAGTCGGGTCTTGGAAGCTGAAAATTTGTGCAGGTTAGTTTCAAAGGCATGTCTGCACCTGTAGAAAATTTCGTTCGAATCGTAAACGGTCTGGTGGAGACGACGAAATTTCTTACCTGCCTTGATGTGCTTACGCAGAAAAATTTTGGCTTTTCACGGGCTTTCAATCTAAAATCTTATCGTTTTAATTTAAAATAGGAATCTTATAGCCTTTTGCTTGCACGTTTTTGCGCAGCAGACAGACCTTAGAATGGGTATTTTTTGCATTGTATGAATGGTTATTATTTTCTTTTTAAATATAAAAATGTTATAATTCTTCTTCAAAACGGATTATAAACAACTAATGTAATTTATTTCGCTTGTTTATATCTCGTAATTCTCAAAGTTCAAGGAACTTCTCAGCTGTAAGTAAAATAAAATGAATTTAAAACATTTCTGAAATGGGTATGAACTGGTTCCAACTTTGCAATCTTTGTTCATTTACTAAGCTGGTATGAAAATAATAACATGATTTTTTTTCCTACAATCACAATAGCAATACGCAACGTAATACCTGAAAAATCTTTAACCAACCAAATTTTGATATCATTAGGCTTCCTCAATAAACGCATGAAATTGTTTAGTTCCGACATTTGTCAATTGAAGTTTAAAACTATCGTTTGTCGGAAAGCAATAGTTATCGTAACTGTGTGTGTGTAAATTATACTTAAGATTTAAAAAATCGGTACACAGTGATGATCTGTCAAGAACTGAACTGAACTTATTAATTGCAGTACCAGGTTTTACTAACTAATTCTGGCTTGAGTTCCCAGTATTTTTAAGCAATACATTGAAAACCATTGAACATTGAGCAATTGTAGGTGTAGCAGCTGTCCATGGATTATCCTGACTCATGGAAAACAAGCCATTTAGTCCTTGTGTCCAATTTAAAAAAAGAGGGGAAAAGGTGGGCATTGAGACATTCATGTCCTATTAAAAGCCGAGACTAAACTGAAAATAGTAAACATGACCTTTTAACCAAGATTTAAGCATGAAGTGATGTTTATGTTTTCTATTAAAAGCTGGCAACCTTTTTTGAGAATAATATAAATTTTTAATTTTTTGTTAGGATATGAGTAGTAGAAGAATTTTTTAAATACGGTTTTCAAACTCCAGTTAACGTTGATCAATAAATGAAGACAAAAAAAAAATCAATTTAAAATCAATTAATTCATATAAACTGAAATATTGAAGCAAATTTCAGTTTCTTTTTTTTATGTCTCGAAAATAATGTACTCTTGATGAAAGACCGTTAAACGCAATACTGAATTTCTATGTAAGAAGCAATTTTTATTTGTTCCAGAGTGGTTCGTGTATGTTTCCATAAGAAGCTCCATTTAAACCGTCATCTCCAGCAACTGGACACAGACTAGAATGGGGCCCGTTTCCAAAATTTTAAAAGTATTTTTTTTTTTTCTGAAAGAACATGCTTAAAAACATAGGATCTGACCATTTTTTAAATAATTTGTTTGAGTTTAATATTTTTAAAGAATTACTTAAATCGGTGCGCTTTCATTGTTTAATGCTTCTATCGATGACATCACAAATGATGAAATGCCATTCAGTGTTGCAATTCACAGAACAAAATATTTAATTCGCATCTTTACTCATGTGGCAACGATATGATTGATAACAAGCGTAGAGCGCAATCTTAATTCGCTTCTTG
The DNA here is from genome assembly GCF_026930045.1 of Uloborus diversus. Classification (NCBI taxonomy): domain Eukaryota; kingdom Metazoa; phylum Arthropoda; class Arachnida; order Araneae; family Uloboridae; genus Uloborus; species Uloborus diversus. Next base: position 11,709,322 of record NC_072736.1, on the reverse strand, counting down.
ATTATCATAACGTTGAAACGCGATAGAAAGATGCACCAAAGAGCATCATTTGTGACGTCATCAAGACCACGCCTTGTTTGAAAAATCGGACATTTTAAAAAATTAATTGAAAAAAAAAAAAAAAAACTGTTGGGAAAATGAAAGTATTTTCTGGGTCCATGTTATTTATTTTGCTCCTTCTATCAATTTCAGTGACAAAAAGTACTACATTTGACTGAAGGAAACAACCCCATTATGTCTCAACGGAGCATAATATCTTTCGAAAAAACTTTATCAATTTAAAATTATTTCTATATTACATTTTAAAACAAAAGAAACTATAGCAACTAAAAACTCTTTGCTGTATTACCTAATTAAGGCTTTTAAAATTAATCTCTCCCATAGTTCATAAGCAGTTTAGTTAATGAACCATTTTTATAATTTTTTTGAGACTGGCGAATAAAATACTTCTTACCTTTGAATAAGCATCGCTTTGCGTAAAATATTTCTCCGTACTCAATTGTTCGACAAAGGTCATTTGATCCTTAACGTCAAGGAGCGAAATTTTACAGTTTGGTGTAGATCAAAGGTTTGTTTCTTGCCCGAGCAATCTCTGTCAAATGTTTATATTTTATGGTCTTAATTTCATGTTATTGTATGATTGAAGAGACCAGAGCTAGTAAAACGTACTGTCCTTCAGGAAGCAGTGATGCCATACTGGCGCTGGTCAAGGCCGGAGCCAACGTCAACGCCACGGATCGGGACGGGCTTACAGGTAAATTATCCAAGTCTTCCTTTTCATTTGAAATTAGTAAATGCATGGTGTCTGATAAACATGTAGTCAATTTTTGAGGGGAGCCAGAAAGAGGAAACGGGCAATGCTTTTCTAGCCAATAGGGAAGTTGCAACTTATTAAATGTTCATATTTTAACTATTGGATATTGTTAGTTGACCCTCAAAACTAAAAAATTCACTATAACGGATTTTTAAAACACCGTGATTGATTTTTAATGAATTTTTAAAAATCCACGCGCAAAAGTGCGCTCTTCTGAAACGTCACGAGCTTACGTCACAGGGCTCTAATGGGCAGCCTTCCGCTGAAGATCCCTTGTTTTCGCTACGGACATTTTGATCGCGCTGATATTTTTATTTTTTAGAAATTCAATAATCCTTTTGAACACACTAAGGAGGCCGGATTCGTTAAAGCACAATCTAATTATCTTCCTCAAGTAATATCAATGATGGTATTCGAATATTTCCGAGAGGATGAGAGGCTTAATATTCCAGAAACGCGAGGAGTTAAATGCGAGGAGGTAAGATTTACGTTTCGCCTTCGAAGTCAACTGCACGTCATTCGGCTTCTCCCACGGCGGAAGAGCGCATGACGTCACTTCCTGTGCCATTTGACGTCACAAGAGCTTGAACTTTAAAAATTAATTTAAAAAAAACTACTTATCGTATCTCAAAAAATTTTTCATCTATGATGCTTATACATGTTACTCTATCATATAAAAATAAAATTGAAAAATCGAAAACTTTCCTATTCCCTTGCCCTTCCATGAGGAATGAAGCCTTTGCCCTCAGAGGAAGCGGTGCTCCGATGGGAGGTAACTATGACCTCCTAAAAATGTCTTTATTCGGCGAATTTTGCCTGACGATTCGAGGAAATTGTCATCATTCGGCAAAATTTGGTGTTCTTTTCGGCAAAATTATTCCCATTCGGCAAAATTTCGAGTTCCATTCGGAGAAATTTTGAGCTCCATTTGTCAAATTATGATCATTCGGTGACGTTCGGAGTTTCATTCGGCTAATTGAGAATTTACGCCCAAAAATGTAAGTTCGGGACACCCTTGCTTAAAGGAAGTATCAGGAGAGAGCTTATCCCCTTTTGGAGGCACCAGAAGAGCTTTGCGAAGACTGCTAAGGAGTCAAATGTTTGTTACACAAAAACTTAGCCAATAATGTTTTAGAAAAATACTAAACCAGCTACTCTGGCAACTTGAAATAAGTATTAACACTAATATCAAATTTTGTTTTCAAAAGATTGTTGCTGGCTGCCTTTTTTTTTTTCTTTTTATGGTAATTCCGTTTCTCATTACCATGTATTAATGCAAATAATCATAATTGAACAAACTTCACCTCATTTAAGTTCTCCCTCTATAATGAATAGCTGTACTGAAAAAAGATGTTTTCCATAATGCTGTGAATAAACTCAAAAAGCAATCAATATCTTACGTGAAATACACCGCCAGAGCAGTCAATTCCAGCCGAGGACTGCAGCTTCGTGCTTATTAGCACTCATCAGCCCGGCATAGGAGTGACTGAGCTGGAGGTGGAAAACCTCTTAAGGAAGCCAAGAGTGCCAAACAAACTGGTAGCTAATACAGAATTAGTAGACCTTAATATATATTAGCTACCAGTTTGTTTGGCACTCTAGGCCTCATTAAGAGACTTTCTACCTCCAGCTCAGTCACTCCTATGTCGGGCTGATGAGTGCTAATAAGCACGAAACTGCAGTCCTCGGCTGGAATTGACTGAGCTGGCGGTGTATTTCACGTATTTCTGCCTTAACCCTGGCAATTGGGTGGTAACTTACTGAATATACCTGCTTTGCCTTAAATATTCGAGTTGAACGGAACCATTGTTTCGGTCACTCGTCTGGTCAGTGCTAATTCTGTATTAGCTACCAGTTTGTTTGGCACTCTAGGCTTCCTTAAGAGGTTTTCCACCTCCAGCTCAGTCACTCCTATGCCGGGCTGATGAGTGCTGATAAGCACGAAACTGCAGTCCTCGGCTGGATTTGACTGAACTGGCGGTGTATTTCACGTATGTCTGTATTAGCCCTGGCAATAGGGCCGTAAATTACTGAATATAATCAATATCTTAGTTAAGCATTTTTATTTATCTATAAAAATAACTAGTAAACTAAAAAAATATGAATGTTACATTTTATGGATTCAATTTTTCAATAATTTGTGTCTATGAACATGAAAATTATTGATTTTGTAGCAACATTCGTCTGGTTCTATGTTAAATATTTCGATTACTTTTTCATTCGGTTTCCCCTCCCTTTACATTTCATAATGTTGGAAAGACTGTTGTTATTTTGTTCAATGTCTCTTGATAGGTTTTCATGTTCCACTCGGCACTTTTAACCATTGGCGATCATTGGTTTTTATTAGCTTAATAATGTTAACTTGATTGCAAGTAGCAATTATCTCTAAGGTAATCAAACTGAATACATTACACAATAATCCGACCTGCGGTGACATGTAGCTAGAAAACCTAGGCTTTGACACTAAAAGATATTAATGACTTATAAATATTCGAACGTAAAATAATGGGAAAGATAGGTGAGCGAATCCATGTAAATGATGCCTTTGAAGAATAAGAACAAATAGAGACATGGAATTACTGGAAAAAACTAAGAGATATCATAAAATTTGTTAAGGCATGACGATTATCGCGGTTCAGCCGTATCAGGAAACGTGCTGACAATCTAGTGGCAAACATATGTATTGGACTATGTATTATCTTATAAAGGGCGTCCCAAAATTAACGCAAGATTTGAATTTGCCACCATTTTTTCCATAAATTGTTGGCAGATGAAAAAAGAACAATTTGACAGTTGAGAGCTTAGGGTTAGTAAAAATGGGGTGTTATTGTACCATACAGCTAGAGAGAGTGAAACATTTCAATGACTGCATAAGGCATTTCCTGGTTGCGTACTCTCTCATTTCGGTGATCAGAATTGGCACCCTAGATAGTGTGATTTAACATTATTAAATTTCTTCTTATGGGGTTATTTGAATTCAAAGGTCTATGTCAACAAGCCCACAACCACCCGTGCATTACCGTGTTGCGATACCGAGCGCCAATAACAGTAACTGCTTGACCAGCCTCAACTTTCATTATTTTTGAAACAATTGTTCAATAATGAAAGCGCGTTATTGTATCGTATAACGCTCCATTTTTAATTACCCTAAACTCTCAGCTGTCAAATTGTTCTTTTTTCAGGGTTGCCAACCATTTATTGCAAAAATGGCGGCAAATTCAAATCTTGCGTTAATTTTGGGACACCCTTTATTTTGTAAATATATTCCCCAGTCTTCTCAAGACTTACCTCAAACATTTTAAACCAAAAGTAGCAGTTTTGATGACTACTTTTTTTCGAAGTAGTATTGTTCCTTGCTAAATTATTGTTAACTGCAGAAGAAAAAAAAGTGCTGTTAATCTGATATTCATTACTTGTGCCTACTACCTTTTAATATTGACTGCATAGACTTAAACGAAAATATTTCCTTCCAACTCATTGTAATCCTTAATAAAATCTTTTAAATTTATTTTAAGAGGGTTCAGCCAGAAATAAGGTTCCCATCAATTTTTAAAATAGACCCTATTGTTTATTCTCATTAAAATTTACATCGTTCGAAAAAATTCATTTTGCTCTATTTTCATACATACTCGTCATATTTTTTCTACTCGTTTTTGTAGACACTAGTCAAATTTCTGCATCGAATGTCGTAGAACTCCACTGCCTACCCGTTGAGGAAGCGTTTCTCTTCTTTTTTTCGTCATCGCTCCGGAAACGTTGGCTTCCCAAGAGTTCCTTTGAAGAACAAGTGATAATCCCGAGGCTCAAGGTCCGGACTGCAAGGTGGGTGGGGCATGCCATTCCACCCAAAGTCTGACGGTCTTCTACTCTCCGTTCTTCATCGTGCACCTCCTTCCGACTTCTACTAAACTCTCTGCACCACTTTCGGACGTATTCAACGAACATACACTTGTCGCCATAAACCTCTGTCAACCGAAGGTGAAATTCACGGGTGGAGCCCATTTGGCGCTCAAAAAGCGAATTATCGAAAGAATGTCGCAATTGACGTGATTTACAATGAGAACCTCCATTTTTGACTGATGCTGAACTGAGACTGAATGGCACGGCGAAACGCGCCAGGGGAATTCGCGAGTAGGGGAACAGCCAGGCTCAGTGTATTTTGCTCTTAGAGCAGGAATTATAAATGGAAGGAGCAAACCTAATCATTGGTTTAGCAAAAGTGACGCAAATACCCCAAGTCACGTGACTTAACAACGATTAATGAATGCCATGTTTTGCGTGAAACTAGCGAAAGAAACCTGATTTCTTCAAATGCCTTGCTTTAAAATCCATCACGTGACTTGGGGTTTTGGCTTCACAAATAAAAGTCTTCACTCCCTCCATTTATCTCTTGTCAATGATTTTTGCCGCTGGAACTCTTTGGGAATCTTATTTCTGGATCAATCCTCGTAACTGGATGAACTCTCATGTTAAATTATATATATATATGTGTGTGTGTGTATCAATTATATTTTAAATTTCTGCAACAGCTCTCCATTGTGCATCCAGTCGAGGTCATGTGGACTGCCTAGAAACTTTAGTGACCTTCTGCGGAGCTGACATTGATAAAGCGGACGACAACGGATGTACTGCACTATTCTATGCTGTTACACTAGGACATGCGGATTGTACTAATTTCCTACTAAACTTTGGAGCCAACCCTAACAGACAGGACAACAAGGGTAGAACGTGAGTGTGTTAATCAGTTTTATAAGTATGTATATGGTGCTTACACTATGCTTAGTATACGTTACGTAGAATGTGCTGGAAATTTAGCACATAAAACTCTTTCCTTGTGCATGTATTCATTTAAACTTTTTTTTTTCTTTTGTAGCAGTAATGTAGGAAGTTATAGTGCTCGTGTGAAGTAAGATTAACAGAAGTAAAAAAAAATAATATCGAACTTATTGTATTCTCTTTCGTAAAAATCTAGAAATAAACTTACTTTTTCTTGTGTATATTGATATCCAAACGGTAGATATAACAATGCGGTAAGATAATGCGGCATATTAAATACAAATGTTATTTTCTGTATCATATTATTTTACAAAACACTGTTATCTTCTTTAAGTAGATACAGTTGAACTTCTTATTTTATTAAACATGATTTCGGTTTCAATTTTACCATGCTTTTCATAACGCTTTAATAAGCGTGGTGATTAGTAGCGGATTTACCATGTTACAAATGCAAGATCAATTTTAGTGTATGTACTGTTGAAGCTAGTACAAGGACTCCCACTACCAGAGGGTTCCCAAATATATACAAGATAAATGTTTTGCATAGTTTTGTGATAGACTAAGGGACCCCCAAAAATGCATTGCGACGAGTCCCCAAATCAGTTAATCCGCCACTGGTGGTGATTCCTAAAGAATGCGGTTAAGTAATTGCATAAATGCTTGTGTTTTGAAGATTCATATGGTTTTACAATTTACTTTTTACCTTTCAGGGCAGCGCATTGCGGAGCTGCTAAGGGGCAGTTGGAAACGTTAAAAATCTTGGCACAACACAGAGCAAATTTATGGCTCCGGAACGCCAAAGGAGACATGCCTTTACACGAAGCTGTCCAGTCTGGAAGGAAAGGTAACAATGCTTAAACACGGTAGTGGATTCGCAAAACAATGCTCAATACAGTAGACCCTCGTTTTACGCGTAGCGGGGGCTACTTACGTTCCGCGAAAATACTGTCTAACTTATCGTCCACAGTGATCGCAGATGTGCTCGATGAGTGACAAATCAGAGGACCAAGGAGGTCAAAGAAGGGGCTAATAATAGGCTTGCCAGACGTCCCAGTTTGACTGGAACAGTTCCGGTTTTCAGATAAAATTCCGGTATCCCGGCTGGTTTACTTCACGTCCCGGAAAATGATAAATTTGACTTTAGATGAACAAAAAAGTCGAAAAATAACTAACTACGAAGGATTATTTAGGATAATTACTTTGCCATTTGTAACATAAATACGTATAATAATTTTTGAATCAGCTTGTGAAGGTATTTACAAAAATGTTGAAACCAAAAGAGCTAATGAAAAGTACATGTAAATATTATTCATTTTTTCCCCTTATTCAAAGTGTTTCTCCCTCCTTAAGTAACTTGAAAATATTAACATGTAGGAAATAAAATGTATCTGCTCGGGTCATGTATTATTACTCATGATTTTGGTTCATAAATTAGTGACCATTTATTCATAGCATGGAAAATGAACTACCGTCTAGCATACTCTAAAACTAACCAAGGGTGTGAACCCTTTTGAATACTCGCCACACTGGGGTGGGGGGGGGGGGGGGATAGAGGCTTCTTCTCCGGTGCCCCGGATGAACATTTCAGAAATCTGGCATGTCTAAATAATAAGAAAGAGAAAGTCCCCTGGTACTCCTGCTGTGTGTGACCGAGCGTTGTCGCGTTGAAAAATGTCTCCTGGCATCCCCGCAATGAGAGCCAACACATGTGCCTGAAGAATGCCACAAACGCACCGTCAATATACAATTGTGCTATGTGTCAATATATGGGGGGGGGGGCTGTTTCGAATAGGATAGCACCCCATGATATCACCCCGGCTGTGGGTGCGATATACAGCTGAGAAGCAAAGGCACTATTAGGTTGTTCACTATTTGATCTCCACAAATGTACACGATTGTCATAGTTTACAGTCGTGTACATTGAGTGACGAATCTAAATTGAAACTGGATCAAGATTAGTCGCTCAAGATGACTAGATCCACACGACTGCAGTTCAATCTCTTTGAATGCGACACTACTTAAAGTTTTGGTGACAATGTGAAAGCCCTAATTCTGCCTTTGTTTTCTGCGACACACGGCGCCTGCGCTGGGGTGATATCACTGTGTGCCATGTAAGTTCTAACCTAGACATGTTACGGGAGTCTTTGGGGTATATAGTGCATATCGTGTGCCATAGCATATGATACATGTTCATAATCACCCCTCATATTAACCCGCAACACCATGACTGCCGAACGGTACGCTTGTGCCATGCATCATGTATGTGTTGGTTCTCCTGGTACGGCTACTAGGATTTAATTCTCACCGAGACAATGCTCGGTTACACACAGCAAGAGTGTCAGAAGATTTCTTCTTGGATAGATTCCTCGTCAGTTCACGCCATATGTAACTGAACAGGGTACTAAAACCTCCATTCATTTAGGATATTTCTAGTAATAAATGATTATTTTTCTTTCACTTTGAAAACACGTTTCGTATATCAATGCTGTCCTTACGTATGTAAAATTTCGTTTCATTCTGATTACTTCTTCTAACTGCGTCGGTTCTTTTATTACAGCACCTGTTTTCCACCTGCAATTCTGAAAAGGGAATGCTAAGTTTCGTTTGGTTTTTAGTTGAAAAGTTAAGAATTCTTCAATAAAATATCAACCGTTTAGGTTTTTTGTTCTTCTCATTGCTTTTCTAAAAATGGTATAAACTTTTAATGCATTTAACATTTAGCAACAAACAAAGTTATAAATCAATATTTAACCTTACATTTTGTAGAAGTCCTTAGAAAATATTTTGATAGCCTGGCAAATTTTGGATCTGATTGTGAGTAACATCAGATCCAAAGATGAGTGATATTATGATTTGCAGGAAATAAATTATTCGTTGAGTGAGTTGAAAATGTCCCATGTGAAAACACTTGTTCATGTTTTGTCACGTCAAAATGTATTAGAATTAATGTTAAACAACGCATTAACCCCTGAACTATTTAACGTAATCCCTCATGTGATAAGCCAGCAGAAGTTCTCTCACTGCTAATATTTATGAGTTCTAGTATGATAAAACCAACACGTATGTTTCGTCCATTGAACGTAATTTATTAAGTAGTATAGTTCAAACTCCATCTCATTTTTGCTACATCTAGTTATGGGTAAATTTTATAAATTACACTTAGTTGCTTAAACTTTAGGCTGCACTACGGCGCATTGCAATTTTACAAATAATAAATTTTACATGTTATTCATGAAATTTTTTGTTGTCAACACGGGTTCAATGTTCATAGTTAAGTTCTGTTGCTAAGTTAATTTGTTGAAGAATATATGAGTCAGTGAGAAGCAAAGGGATGTAAGTGCCAAAATTTAAATTTGAAGATAACCAGTACAAATGGCAGGTGAACCTCTCCTCTGTGCAAGAGATAGTACTAGTAGCTCAGGTTGGTGCTGCTGTACAGCATGATTTAGGAAAACTTTTCAATGAAAGTCTACATAGGACCGGAACTTTAGACAGGTTTTACACGAAACTTAAAAATGTCCACTTACATCTTTTTGCTTCTCATTACACCATGTGTGAAAGTTTTAAACTTTTCTTAATGTTTCAATCAAAGTTTGACTATGGAGAGATGGCGGATGACCTTGAAGCGGGAACATCATTTGTATCATTTGTAATACGTAGAATCAGCCAGAAAGCGCCGAGTAGTAAGAGACGTTCTCGCTGATCCTATCTGTTATAAAATAATAACAAACAGCCTGTTACAAATGATACAAATGATGATTCCGCTTCAAGGTCACCTGCCATTTCTCCGTGGTCAAGTTTTAGTAGTCAAGCGTCCTTTAGCAACTAAAATAGCAAAATGAAAAGTGAACGAAGATATAGACTTAATAATGTTATTCTGAATAACATAATCTGTTTCATAATGTTATTTTGAATACCAGACAGTGTTAGACAATACAGAGCTGAGTTTGTACATAAGTTATCTGTACAATTCAGCAAGAGTTGCAATTCCAATTTATATTTCAATTCAAATCACAACTCTAAAGGAGGAGCTGTACTTTCTGGCTAATGTCAGATGAAAGAGGTGAAACCGTCACCGACCTACTTACGTAGAATATGACCTGCCCAATGAGATATCTATCTTGTCGGTGCAAAATTGAACTTTTTACGTCTTCAGATTATTTTTTTTAATCACCGCAAGGTGGAGTATTCAGTTCTAGAGCTGAGAACTTAGCATTTCGCAACTCTAGAGCTCGAATACGCTACCTTGCGGTGATTAATAATACTAAAGAAAAAGGTAAAACATTCTATTCCACGTGTTTTCTTTGAGGTAAATTACAGGCTTCAGACAGTTCGTGGTGTAACGTAATTTCAGAAGAATAGAAAAGAAAGCTTCCCACAAACACGATAAAAAATTACTGTCATTCACTAAGCGTCAGAACAAGTAATAAGTTACGGCATTTGTTTGTTTTACCTTCTTCATCCGCCATTAGACAGCGGAATCAACGCCCCCTACAGTTTATTGGAGTTGCGATTTTGTTTTTATTTTTCCCTATTTTTAATGCAGACGATAACTGAATAAAAATTAAAAATTATTATATTTCCGAACGATCGTCTGCCACTGAATTAAACAAGACTCACGAATAAAACATTCTGCAACGAAAAGAAAAATTGTAAATAAAGTTGTTTTCTAAGTTTTTTAGATCACATGAACTCCTATTTTTACTCTTCTCTGAAATAAGCTCGCAAAACCAGTTTGGAGGTAAATTAGTTTGTTTTTGTTATTGAATATTTTTCAATGAAGCATGTACTCCTTAAGCTTACATATTTAACTTGCTATTATGGTCTACTACACGGTCCCCTATCAGTAATTTAAACGCTTTACGTGTATGTATGTGTGTGCTTCGCTCAAATTAACGTCAAAATAAATAAATAAAACGTACAATATTTCAGACAGTGGACAATTATGACGGGAAATAATGGGCAATTGACTATAAAGTCTACAACGTAAATCCCGAAACACAAAGAACATGAAAATGCATAGAACAAAATTTTAAAATAATAATGTAATGCATGTTAATAACTAATTTAATATTCATCCATGTTGTAACAAATTTGGTGCTATGTTGCACCAAAAAATTCTTATTTGCGGGTACAAAATATGGAGTTGAATTTTAATGTAATTTGGTACATCGTAATAAACATAAAAATGTTATAAAATTAAGCATCACCCTTTAAAGCCAACTAATTGACTCCATTTTTTATTACAACATACCGCCAATTTGTTTTAGTGTGAAGAATTAAATTTTGTATTAAATGTATTTTTTACAGTTAAAACTAATAAATAATGGGGTTGTTTCTATCAGTCAAAAGTAGCTCTTTTTGTGACAGAAATTGATATAATAAGCAAAAAAAAAAATAACACGGACCCAGAAAATACTTTCATTTTTCCAACAGTTATTTTTTAATTAATTTTTTTAAATGTTTGATTCTTCAAATAAGGCGTGATCTTTATGACGTCACAAATAATGCACTATGGCGCATCTTTCTACCGCATTTCCACGTTATGATAATGAAGAGGCGACTTACAATTGCGCTCTACGCTTGCTATCAACCATATCGTTGCCAATACACGTGAGTAAAGATGCAAATTAAATATTTTGGACCGTGAATGGCAACACTGAAAGGCATTTCATCATTTGTGATGTCATCGGCAGAAGCGTTAGACTATGAAAGAGCACCGATTTAAGTAATTTTTAAAAATATTAAACTTAAAGAAATTATTTAAAAAATGGTCAGACTCTATGTTTATAAGCATGCTCTTTCAGAAAAAAATACTTTTAAAATTTTGGAAACCACCCCATTGTAGAAAAAATTACCTTTTTCTTTAAACCACGCTTCCTAAATATCATATTGTAAATCACTCATATTATGCCCCCAGATTTAGTGGAATGGTTTCTTCAGAGGCATCAAGGCGCCGTTAATGTCACCAACGCCAATGGGCGCACACCTCTCCACATTGCCGCCATTACAAACAATGTGGACATGTGCAAGGTACTCATGGACTATGGAGCCTACATAAATCCAGTCATGAGGAACACCAAGGTAAAAGTTGCGATTTTGTTTCAGTTGCTGTTACTCTTACGAATATGTTTCAGATATGAGAGTTAATGTATTTTATTTACCATTGGAGACTTCAGTTTTTTTATTTTGATAATTTCTTAAGGGGGTCCGGGACACATTATGAAAAAACTTTTATTAAATAGTTGAGAGTTTTGAAATTTTTTGCACTGATTCAACATCTATTTAATAAGCAAAATAAATATTTTTTTAAAAAAATTTCATTTCAATTTAATTTGTTTAAAAAAAGGGGGTTGCTTTAAATTGCTAAAACTCAAAATATTCTTGGTCAATTTTCAAATTTTTTTCAAAAATTTATGCAGAAATATCGAAGGTTTAATTTTTATACGACGATTTCCAAAATATTTATTCAATAATAAATAAAAAATATTTGAAGAAAAATTTCGAAAAATTCGAAGATACTTTAAAAAGAAAAAAAAATCATATTTTTGCAAAAAACGTTTTTTTTTTTTTTCAAATTCGCCGAATAAAAACTAAAGTAAACTGTTTGAAAAAGAGAAGCTCTAAATTTCATTACTTTATCTTTATCAGTTCTTGACTTATAAGAGTTTGAGTGCAAAAAATAGGGAAACATTGCATCTTGGAGAAAAACACGTTTAAAGTTTTAACGTTAAATATAATACTATGTAAATGCAGGCAACAAAAATAATTATATCTCTCGTTTTGATTAAGATAGAAACAAGATTACGACGTCATTTTAAGCAGAAAAAAAATGGAGTTTTTTTTTTTTTTTCAACTGCTACAAAAAAAAATTGCAAAAATTGACGATTTTTGTGTCCCGGACCCCCTTAAAATGCAAGAACTGACTGATTGGAAAGTTTGACGCTTAAAACTATTACGATGCGGACTTGCAGTAAGCAGCGCATGAAGCCTTCAATCTAAACCATGGAAAATTTTCACTAAAACTAAATAAAATAAAATACAGCAAAACTTCGATGATGCAAAATCCAATACAGCGACAAATTTTTTTACACGACAATATTTTTCATCCCCTTGAATTTTTACAGCGTAATGTAAATCGTTCTAAAGTGGAACGATATTCTTTGCAGCTTTTTGAATCCCTATTTTTCTCAAGAACATCTTACTTCGTTCAGTAAAGGAAAAAAAAATTCTCTATTGTTTCCCTATTTGATGCAGTGAGAAGAAAAAGGATGTAAGTGGAAAAATTAAGAATTTGGAAATAACCAGTACAAACAGTAGGTGAACCTCTCTATGTTAGGGCAAGATGTAGTACTAATAGCCCTGGTAGGTGCTGCTGTGCAGTGGACCTAAACCTTTCTAATGAAAACCTATCTAGGACCGTAACGTTAAACGCGTTTGCTCAGAACCTGAAAATGTCCACTTACAGCCCTTTGCTTCTTAGTGCCTCATTTTTCAAGTGAAATTATTTTTGATGACAAATCTTGAATGTTGGTTTTGCTTCTATCCAATTAAAGATATTCAATGCTTGAACGCAGTTTCCACTTCTTATGGTTTCATTCCTTTTTTAAGAATTATTATTTGCACCCTAAACATATCAAATCAGTCATAAATTGCCTATTCTATTGTAAGATTATCACTTATCCCTTTTCTTCCTGAGTTATTCTAATGAACAGTTATTATTAATTTTCAATAAGGCTCTAGCACCCTGTTTTGTAAGAGCATCGGCGACTTCATCCACATAGACTTCCACATTTGAAAGAATCCATAGTATCTAAATTTCAGACTGGGAATACTCCTTCAGAAGATTTATCAAGCATAAGCGGCTGGAGCACCAAAAGGGGGGGGGGCAAAGGGGGTTCGAGGGCGACAGGTTAGGTGGGAGGTTCTCTTAAAGCGGACTTTAAAAAAAAAATAAATTTGGACAATTTAACTTGATTGTCATTATTGATTAAATGACCTCCTATGAAAGAATTTGAGACACAGCTCCAAAAAATGGGACAGATGGCAATAGTAAAACTCTTTCCCTCTAATTCAAGTTCCGTTTTAATTTTCATGAAATAATAACATAAGCAAATTGGAAAGCACACAGTTATTAGGTAATTTCTTCTTTCTTGAAATACTTGAGGCGATCAATTTCATTATTTTTCAATCGATCGTTAATTTTGAACTTTGAAAAAGTGGAGGGGCAAAGCCCTTTACTGAGGGAGGTGATTTTTTTCAAATTTTGCTTTGAAAATGAGGAGGCAGTCCCCACTCCCCCTAAGATCTCTTATGTGGTCAATATTGCAAGTGAAATTCTATCACTCATACTATTCCATTTGCTGAGATGCTGGACAACGCTTTGACTGTCGGTTAAGACCCATACATCATTAAAAGCGCATTGATTTTTAAAATTTTCTCAAAAAAAAAAAAAAAAACGTTCAGCTCGAAATACAGAACTATAGTAAGGACTTCGGGTCTTTAAATTGGACATAGGGTTAGCAAGATAGCACTATCCAAGAACGAGCAAGCAGCAAAGATTTTACTGCTAGCACGATCTGTTTGATCTATACCTGTTACAAAATGAAGTAGTTCGTTTCCGCTTCCAGTACATCCTCAATCTCTCCAAGGGCAAGCTATACCAAAGCAATTGTTGTCATTTTAGGTTATAACAAAATCTTTCCCAACTCATTGATGCCTCAGATCATTTCAACGCAAGTTTAAGAAACTATTGAAAAAGTGAAATATATTTCGTGGCTGTTTTATAGTTAACGGAGTACTACTGTTAGATACATTAATTAATGCACAAAAGAAAATGCACTTTAAGTGTGTGTGCGTGTGAACATAAATGGCATTTCATTACAATTCATATTTAGAGCATATGAAAAGCATTATTTAGATTAAGAAGTTCTGATTGAATTAGTTAACTAACTGAATTGACTATTAGCAGTAAAATATAAGACCTGTAAAGCAAAAACAAGACCACTATTACGATACTAATGCTTCTGATTTTCTTTACCTCTATTTCCTTTTCTTCAGGGACAACATATGACGCCCCTTGACGCGGCTTTGCATCGCGGAAATAGGAATTGTGCAAAATATCTGAATCTTCATGGAGCTTACCCAGCAAGTAAATTACACGATAGGAGAGATAACAGAAGGTATTTTTATGCTCTTTTTCTTTCTTTCTTTTCAAAATGCATTCAAGAAAATTTTTATGTAAGGCCTAGGGGCAACATGAAAAGAGCATTACTTTGCTTATATTTTGTTTACTTTTTCTTTTTCTTGAAAATTCATATGCAACTAAAAGTACAATGTTTGCAGCTCATTAAAAAAATGGGGGAGGGGGACATTATGGAGAAAGAAATTGGAAAAATCGCGGGAAGGAAAAAAGTAGTTTTAGAGCAGTAAATATAATGCAGTGAAATCAACTATCAAAGGGACCTCTGACCCTCAAACTATGAAGGACTGCGTGCCAGGCGCCTTGCCTTCAGAAGACAACACAATAGATGGTGGTGCCATCTATGGACAGTTCGAGAATTTAGAACCAGGCCAGGAGCCGAATAACTTTCTGGTCTGGCACCTCCAGAGGTATCGTTTCACTTGGAGGACATTGTGACCACGAGCATATTTAACGTCGCCCAGTCACCATTAATGACGACGGTACAGTGAGATCTCATTGCTGCGAATACGGATATTATCGTGCGCCAACCATAACACCAAGTTCAAACTCACTTAAATCACGATAACCTGCCATTGTTGTAAAAGAACATGACTTAGAAACCTTGCCAGACACTTGTCTTTTTTGAACTTCTGATTGCATTACATAAGTCTTATTGATTCCGTACCTTAGTTATTTGCATACGCAGGCAAATACCGGTTATTTTGGCACTTCAGTGTACATACGAATATGTTTCATATGCAAGAGTTTTTCGTTGAATATGATACTTGTCCTGCACGTTTTAATTTTTTTTTTCCATATGTGCCTCCCCCTCCCCTTAGGGGCACATGTAAACAATAAAAAACATTTTTTAAATACCATTAAATAAAGAAAAAACTTTTGTAGAAATCAAAAAGAAAAAAAATTATGACCAAAAGAAAAGATCAATCAATCCTGGGGACATTTTTGCTCTGAGAGATTTTCCTCATAAATATAATAACAAATGATCTAGAAGCCCGCGAGTTTCAACAATGAAACTCGCGCCACGGCACGATAAATTGATAATATGTTTTGGTAATGTTCAACATGCAGGGGAAGGCTTTATTGTGACAAGGCTGAACTCGACCCGGACACTTAACTGTTTTACAAGTAAGACTCATTTCAGGAGAATGAAGAAATGAAAAAATGGTCAACAATGAACGCTACCTACCGGAGTTTAGGGTTCATCCACTGGAGTAATGTTGCAATTTCAACTTTGAAAATATCACTAAACAGGCAATTACTTTATCCAAATGCAGAAGAGTAGAAGCAATTTTCACCCGTGCAACTTTCTATTTTATAATATTTTTGGAAAAATGAAAAAAATGGAAGAAATTGTTTACATGTGTCCTCTTTTCCCCTTCAAATAAACTGTGACAAAATACTTACTGACGAAACTTAGGAGTCCCGTCAGAAAAAAAAAATAGTTTTCCTCCTTGTGTCCAGCCCAAATTCACTCGGACTGGTCCTTGAAGTTTAAGATTAGTGAACATGGCTCTGCTGCCAAGAGGTTAAACTAATGAAATGTTTTTTATCATGAATAAAATGTTACCCATTCGATGTTGCAAATGTAGTTCATATTTTTCTCCAAAAGGGCGCCGCAGACCCACCTGTCGGAGCCCTTAGAACTGAGCCCAAACACGAGGCGGAGACTCGTCCGCGATTCATCCGCTCAAACCGAGCCCCAACGAAGGGACGCGGACACCCAGGTTCGAGTGGACCAGAGGAACGCCGCGGCCTCCACCGACGCCACCAAAGTCCGGTCCACTGCGAAAGTCCGGTGTCCGGCGGAGGACGGCTCCGGAAAACCGATCATTGCCAAAGTGTACGTGCACACGAAGCGCTCCAAGACGAGGAGACTGACGAAGAAGCCGACCGTCTACAGGAGAGACGTGCAGACTGATAAGGTAGCTCGATAGAGGGAGAAGATGACTTTTTCAGTGTGACGGTTCCCTGACATAGCAACGTGAAATAGACAAAACTAATTCCGAAATAATAGCAAAGCCAGAGATGTGGCATAGGTGAAAAAATAATTATCACAATTAACTATTTTAACTATAAATTAAGAAAATTTTCTAAGACTTCGGGGACTGGGACGGCAGGTTAAAAATTAACTTTAAAACCATACAAAAAAGTTGGGATTCAAAAAAGTTGTAGCTCTTATCTCTAAAGTCGATGGTTTAAAGACCTAAATAATAAACTCATCAAAAAAAAAAAAAATATATATATATATATATATATATATATATATATATATATATATATATATATATAAAATAATTTAATGTAGGTAAATTTTATCATTAAAATTTGTAGTTAAACAATGCCTAATTAATTGATTCATTATACAATGATGTGAAACATTGATGTTCTGAAGTTTCAGTTTTTAGATAAGCGTGCGTACTGTCTGGCCTTCACGAGAAAAGCCCCCGCCGAAATGTCTGCCCGCCTATTGGTATAGTAACGGGGCGTGTCTCATTTTTCCAAGGGAAGCTTAATTTTGGAAAAACCCGTACGACTGCCAGGGCTTGATTAACACACAGGCCAACAAGGTCTCGGCCTGGGGTACCACCTTCCTAAGGGGCTCTAATTTTTTTTTTAAACATGCATAGCATTAAAAAAATCATGCATTTTTGTGACAAAATAAAAAATATTCTTCTAAATAAATGTTAAACGTTATTTTAACATTATTTTACGTTGACTTAATGTGATAGAATACAGAAGGGGGCCTCCAAAACGTTGTGGGCCTTGTGCCTCACTAATAGATAGTCGGGCCCTGACGACTGCACAAAGGCGAGAAGACGAATGACGAAATGCTTCTAAAAAAAAAAACCACCCCTCCTGCTAACCCTTGGTTTCTGTGGCAGTAAACGGGCTCAGACCTTACGGCAGGAGGTTTTCCCGTGAAGGACAGACAGAACGTAACAAGCTCTCACAATTATTCTCATGGGGGAGTGTAATTTGATAGTTGTCACGTTTATTAACTACGATTATTAGAGCGTCAAAATAGTAAAAATAATAATGATATAACAAAAATAGTTTAATTTTTTTTTTTTTAACGAAGTAAGACAAAGATATAAACAGATGATGCGCACTTTTTTTTTTTTTTTTTTTTTTTGATCAATGCAAACGAATGGAAATTACTACTTCGTAAGGTCATTTAAATTTCAAAATGAATAATACTTAAAATTCACATATTCAACGATAAATATAAATTTATAAATTAAGAAAAGCAGTTCACTAATTTCTCCCGAACTCAACAGCATCAAAAAAAAAAAAAAAAAAAAACACACACACACACACACACATATACATTTCAAAATGAATTGCCTTGTAATAACTGTTAGTAGGAATATTGGATAGTAAAAAAAGTTTCTGGCGTTCCTACACACAATACTGCTAAATCACGCACTTATAGCTGTTTGAGCTCGAATCCAGTATTATTCCCATATCTTTTACTGACTTGTCTATTTCCTGATGTTGTAAAAGTAAAATAGTTGTAGAATTCATTATTTTATTTTATTTTTTATATTTCCCCGTAGAAATGAAATGTGGTTTGCACAAATCTCTCTTCCTAAGAAGTCTGCCTTCACTTCACTCTGTCCTCGGTTATCATGCTATCATCTATTGCAACATACTAGCACTCATTTCAGTTATCGCACACAGATCAACTGCACAGCAGAACATTTATGGCAAGATATATTCACTATATTACTTTTCTCGTTTCTGAATTATTTAATTAATTTCAAAAACTGAGCTTTCAATGATTTTTTTTTTTTTTTTTTTTTTGAAAATTTCCAAGAAACAATTTAATTTGTATGTACGGGCTTCATGGTAAAGATTTTGCTTAGTATTACTGGAAGCTTTGCCTTACAGCTTCTAAATAACATCTTTCTCTTTCTTTATAAGATCCATTAAAACCCATCGCAAAATACTACGACGAAAATGCACATAACATTGAATTGCATATTATTGCTAGATAAATAATGTTATGGCAAACATAATTTGTATTTGCACACTTTCTCTCTTAAAATGTAGAGTTACAACCCTATGAAATGAAGTTAAAATGCATTAACAGAATTACTTGACAATTAGTCGCGATTAATCATGTGGTTGAAGATTCTTTCGTAGAAATTAGAACTTTTAGTTTGCTTTAAGCGAAAAATAGTATCGATAATAGCTTCAGTCAGATTTAGAAAGTGTGAATCCACTAGTATCACTTACTCTTGTTTTTTCTAGCTTCATACATATCCACAACAAAGACAAAGAGGCAGATTAAGAAGTACAGAAAGTGGGGCTTCCACATTGACAGCAGATTCAGACACTTCTCACACTTCTCGCCAAACGGATCATGAAAGAGACATACCCAGTCGAAAAACTTCTCAGCCAAAGCTGTACGAAGATCCAGCCAAAATACTTCACGAAGAAGAAGAATTGAAGAATACAGCTAAAAGGAAGTCAATGCATGACCATGAGTCTGAGACAGTAACTATACAAAAAGAAGGATTGTTAAGGTCCAGTTTAGGTGATATAAGTCTAGATGAGGTGCAAAAAATAGATCAAGACGAAGAATACCATGTTAATGCTGTTGACGGAGATAATGTTCTAGGAGAAACTGTATCTACTGACCAGGATGCATCGGATGATTTAGTTACAGGAAAATATTTAATCTCGGAAGAACCATCCGAAGCAAGTGAGGAAACTTTATCAGTGACTGAACAAACAGAAGTGGTTACTGATTACAAAGAACCGTTAAAAGAAGATGAGGATGAAGCTTTTACGGATCTTCAAGAAGAGTTAAATGCTGATAATAGTGAAATACTAAACTATGTAGAAAAAAAAATGTTAACGAGTGATCCGGAGGAAGCATTAGAACAGGAAGAAAGTTCTCGTATGGATCAGGACGAATATCAGGATGATGAAACACATCTGGCTGACTTATCAGAAGACGAACAACGAGCTATTTTCAATGCAAGTCGAAAAAGAGTTTCAATCGTTCATAAAGAAGAGATATTTGGCAGTAAAGTAGCACCAGATCATGAAAATGAAAGTCAGGCGCATTCCTCTTTAAAAACCCAGTACAAAACAGAAACTCATAGACGTTACTCTTTAAGAACTCCACAGGAGATACAAATTAAAAAGCATGGATCAAGAATTCCTTACGAAATAGGGTCAAGAAAACATCTGTCTAGAGCTCCATCTGATACAGAAATTCATAAGTATTTGCATTTTGGGGTTCCATTTAAGAATCTGCAACCAATATCGAAACTTCAAGGGTCAAGTGAAGAGAAAATTTTAAACGCTGGCGAAGATGACGATATAAATGTAAGCCAATCTAATGAGTTCACGGTACCCGAAGATGAAGACAATGAAGATGAAAATCAACCACCAACTATCAACCAAAGCGAAATGCAGAATATAAGTCCAGAAAGTACCGAACCAAATATTAACCCGGAGGAAATAGTAACTCCAGATCAGGAAGATGATGCAAATGAAGAACTGGAGATGACATTACAAGAAAATGAGGAGGAAATAACAGAAATGGAAGACAATGAACAATCAATTGCTGATCAAGAAGAAACAGCAGATGATGGTCAGAAAGATTCGATTTCTTGTTACGAATGTGCTCAAAATTTAGAGGAAAACGATGAACCAGAAACTGCGGAGAATCAAGGCGAAGAGGAGGCGCTACAGCAGGATTCTGTTGAGAAGGAAAGATTAGATGATGAAATGATGTCGAACATCAATCAGAAAAACGAAGATGAAGAAGACACATACGATGTTGCGCAACATGAAATTTTAAACACTGTTGAGGAGGAAGAATCGTTAGCTCATCAAGATGAATCAACGATATTAGAGCAGGGAGAAGGTTTAACAGAAGAAATAGAGCAAGAAGTAAATGGCGATACTGTAGACGAAGAAGAGATGCTACTAATAGATAATGAAGACGCTTTAAATGTTCACAATGAAAGTGGGGAAAATGAGGATGAGGGAGAGATTTCAGACACTGAGCGGGGAAGCACAGTTTTATTCGAAGAGCAAGCAGAAAAAGTAGAAGAGGATCAAGAAGGGACTATTGCTATTGATGACGAAGAGGATGTAGATAATGCCCAAAAAGACACACATGAAAATTACCCGGAAGATGTATTTGGTATAGATCATGAAGTGACGCCGAGTGATCATGAAGAAGAATCCCTTGACATAGAAGGTCAAGAAATAAATGAAGAAGAGACGTCAGATACAAAACAACATGATTTAATAAATGGTTATGGTGAAGAACCTTGTGAAGATGAACAGCAAAACGTTACCTCTGACGAGAAGGGTAGAGTAACAATACATAAGTATCCCTGCTACTGTTATACTACTCAAAACCATGGTATTGACTCCTGCTATTGTCGATGTCATTCTGTTGATACTATCAGACCGCGTCTACGTTCTTTTCACAAGGAAACGCATTCTTCAGCTAGAAGTCAGCATGAAATAGAAAAACGTAGACGAGCGTCTTTACATATCTCATGTAAAACCGAAACTCAAAGACCCTCCTCAGTAGCCAGTTCACCTGAAACAATAATTAGAAGACGTTCCTCCGTATTAATACCACATGAAACAGAATCAAGGAGACGCTCTTCTGTTTCTTCTCAGGAAATAGAAATGCAGAGACGCTCTTCGGTAGAATGTCCGCATGAAATAGAAACTCGTCGACGATCCTCTTTGGTAACCCCACACGAGACGGAAATTCGAAGACGCTATTCTGTAGTAACCCCACATGAAACGGAAACGCGGAGACGTTCCTCTGTAGCATCCCCGCAGACAACACAGATTCGAAGGCGCTCCTCCAGACTAACTTCGCCTGAGACAGATATTCGAAGACGATCCTCTGTGATAACACCACATGAAACAGGAACTCGGAGACCTTCGTCTGAGATCGAAATGGAAGCAGGGAGAAGTTCCTCTGTGATGAGTCACGATGAAAATGAGATTGAAAGACGATCCTCCGAGGTAACACTACATAAAACAGGGGGTCGAAGACGCTCCTCTGTCATAACCCCACGCGAGACAGAGATGTGGAGGCGCTCTTCTCAAGCAACGCCGCATGACACAGGAACTCGAAGAGGTTCCTCTGCAATCGCTTCTCATGATATGGAGACTCGGAGAAGCTCGTCTCAATTAATCTCTCCTCCAACAGAAACTCCGAGGCGCTCTTCTGCAGTAGTCACACCTGAGACAGACACACGAACACGATCCTCTGCAGTAATCAAACGTGAGACGGGGGCACGAAGACGTTCCTCTGTAGTAGCTTCTCATGACACTGAAACTCGCAGACGCTCCTCACAAGTAACTCCTGAGAATGAAACTCGGAGACACTCGTCTGAAGTAACTCCTGAGACAATAACTCGAAGGCGCTCTTCTGTAATATCCACACCTGAGACAGATTCTCAAAGACGCTCCTCTGCAGTAACCCCACATGAGACACTAACTCGAAGACGTTCCTCAACAGTTACTCCACATCACGCATATATTCGAAGTCGTTCCTCCGTAGTCATCCCTCATGAGATAAACAGTGGACGCTCCTCTATAGCAACTCCTCATGAGATAAAAACTCGAAGACGATCGTCTGTCATATCTTTACATGAGGCAGAGATTCAAAGAGACTCCCATTCGAGAACAGCTCACGAAACAGAAATAGAAAAGCATAATTCCTTAACATCTGACGAAGAGCCTAAGAGAACCTATTCTGTTAGAGCTTCGTATAACAAAGCAGTTAAGAAACGTCACTCTTTAGCGGCTGCACAAAATAATGCAACTCAAGAGTCTTATTCTTTACAATATCCGTCAGAGAAACGAATTTGGAGACGATCTGTTTCTAGTATTCATCTTCCAACTCAAAGCCTTACATCTTCACGGAATTTTCAAGGTCTAAATCAAAGTGAGGTCTTCAACGATGATGATGAAGAAGCATTAGATCGTGAACTGACTTCTGATGTTGATCAGGAAGAAGCATTAGATAATGAAAAGGAATTGACATCTGATCCTGGCAATATAATAAATATCGAGAACAACGAGATAACTGCTGATCAAGAAGTATTGAATAATAATCAAGAAGACGAAATAGCTTCACCATTTGACCAAGAGGATGTACTAAAAACTGATGAAAAAGAAGTTCCTTCTGCTGAGGAAGAAGATGTAGCATCTGCTGCGCTGACTCCTACAAATGCTGAAGAAGAGGAAGAGCAGGAGAGAGAAATGATTGATGAAAAGGAAGTACTGGGTGATGATGGGGATCTTTCACTAGATTCCGAAATGACACAAGATCAGCAAAAGTATTTAGATAATAACTTGAGATCAAGTTTTGATCAAGAAGACGGAATAAATGTAGACGAAAACGAAATACTAAATGGTACTCAAGAAGATAATTTAGATCAATGTGAACTATCCCACATTCATCAGAATGGTGAATCGGATAATGAAATAACTTTAGATCTCGATAAAGGAGATTTACAAAGGAAAACTGATGAACAGGAAGAGGCATTGGTTTCTGATCAAGATGAAACTTTAAATATTAATGATCAGGAACCAACTTCCGAACAAGAGGAATTATTGAATGAGGAACAAAATAGTGAGGAAAAAGAGACATCAATTTTCGATGCAGATGAATCTTCAGGTACTGGCAATGAAATGTTAAATATTGTTCACCACGAAGAAACTTTAGATCACTCAAGAATCTTATCAAATGAGCAGGATGAAGATTTTCGGGATAAAAGCAGTACTTCTGATCAAGGCGAAGCACAACCTTCTAATAATGAAAGTACGATAAATGAAGACGAGTCACTTAATGCAGATCAAAATGCTACATTGCATTCGCAATGGCTTAAAGAAAAAAGCTCTCATGACGATTATCGTGATGAAGAAGGTTCAGAACCTCTTGGAAAAAACGATGAAAACGTCATTCGTAAGCTTTCTTTCGATGACTACAGGAAGAAAAATTACAGTGAGGATATTTGCACTTGTAATTGTCATAAGAGTAATGCTAGCAAACAACGACAATTATTTGCTCCAGCAAGTCGTCATCAAGCTCAGAGACGTACTTCTCTAAAAGCATCGGATATAACAGAAATTCGGAGACGACACTCAGTAAAATTTGAGCGAAAGACACCAACTCAGAGACGTTCCTCTTTAATAGCGCCTTATGAAATAGATGCTCAGAGAGACGCTTTAAGAAGCTTGCAAGATACAGGAATTCAGAAACTCTCTTCTTTAAGAGCCTCACTTGATGTTGAAAATGAATCTTCATTGTCGAGTATTCAATGCTTAAGTGAAGACGAAAGCTTAGACACAAAGGATGATGAAGAGAAAGCTAAAGTAGATCACGAAAAAGATACAGACGATGATCGGGTAGAAACATTAATATCAGATCAAGAAGAACTTTTGGATTTAAAACAAGATGAATCTCAGGACCCGGATCTGGAACAGGCAACGAATTCTGAACAGGAAGAAATACCAATTGTTCATCAGGAGGAAGCATTGAAGACTGATGAAGAAGAAATAGTGAATAGCGATCAAGAAAATGAATTAGATCATGAAAGTGCAGCAACTTCTAAAAGGAGAACGACCATTAATAAAAAAGTTATTTTCTCACTTGATCAGAAAAGGAAATTAGTCGGTGCCATTCGCAAAATGGCGCCAACTGTGGACTTGGAATACGTATTGAAGGATGACTTAGAAGGAGAAACTGACGTTGATCGAGATGGTAGACTCAGTTCTGAGCAAGAAACATTTGATGTTGATCAAGAGGAAAAATTCAGTACTGATCAAATAGAAACCTTCCATACCAAAGATGATGAGAAAGATATAATTAGTGTTGATCAAGAGGATACATTTAATGTTGATCGGGAAGAGACACATGATGCTAATCAAGAAGAAGGATCCAATGAGGATTTAGAAGAAACAATGTATTATGAACAAGAAGATGCATCTAACGAAGATTTAGAAGAAGCTATAGTTTCTGGTCAAGAAGAAAAAACAGATGATGAGCGAAGAGAGATATTCAGTACTGATCTAGAAGACGCATTAGATACTGATCTAGATGATGCATTAAGTACTGATCATAGAGAAGCATCAGATAGTATTGATGAAGGAGATGACACATTAAACATCCAAGAATACAAAACCCCAAAATCATTTCGATACGAACAGAGATTTCACGATGGAGCTCTAGATACAAACACTGCAGTGAGGTATAAATACCCACGCCATATAGCTCGTCAGTACATAATACAAACTTGTAACTGTCAATGCCACAATATTACTCCAAGAAAGCAACGCTTAGCATCACCTCACCCATTGCTGAGAACTCAGCATAGGCTGCTAATTCAAAGGCGAGTTTCTATAATGCCGCATGATATAGGAACTGGTAGACGTTCGTCTTTAGCTACAGTTCATGAGGCAGAACCCCATAGAGACGATTCGAGGAGCTCCTATAAAAGTAGGACTCATACACGAACTCAAAATGAGACTGAAAAGCCGTCACCGCAATCCAGTGCAAGAAGTTTTGTCACTGTCAAAGATTCGGGGTACAGTGACGTCGTTGGAAGAGAAGAGACTGCCTCTTCCGATGATGAACTTTCGGATTCGGACGTTCACCCAGACAGTAGAGCTCGGTCACGTGGCTCGAGGAACATTGTAAGCAGTAGTGCAGCTGAAAATTATCGTACTGAGGAAGAAGATGACTATAAAGTTCCTACGCCCAAACCTAGGTCATCTAGTTTGCAAATGAAACCAAAGAAAGAAGATAGGACTAAACAGTGAAAGAAATAAAATGATGGGATATTTCACAGTAAATGTGGATTGATTTCACCATATTTTCAGACTGATGAAGAAAATGTAAATAGCACGTATACTTTTTATACATAATGAACAATGGTTCTACAGTTTGTTCATTATCAAGAACCTCAGGTTTTTTCTGGTAGAATCTATTTTTGATGAATTATTTTTCTATTTTTTGAATAAAAGTGAATCACTTTTTGAATAAAAGACTTTTTTCATCCACACTGAACTATATTCACTAAATTCATTTGCATTAATGGTTTTTTTAAGCTATAATTTTGAAAACTTAAAAAAAAACAGATTTTGCATTTTAGGGCATGTATTTTCCATTTTCATTGATAAGTTTTACATAGGAAACATCATTTTTTTGCGCAATAAAACGAATTTTGCTTCGAAAACAGTAAGATTTTCCTACCGTCCGTTTTTAAATTTGGGACTTTGAAAAGTAGTTTTTGAAAAACGGTTATCATTTTGCAAATCGGTCTATTTTTGAAAAGAAAAAAATGATAAGTACACATTTTTAAATACAGAATTTTGCAGACTGTTTTGAAAAGTTTTGAATTTTGTGAAATGAGCTTAAGTGAACGAATTTTTTGCTCGACAAGTTCTTGATGAGATTATTATACGGTACACAACATCGATGAAAGATGCTTTCTAATTGAATGTTTCTGTTGAAAATGCGACAATTTAATTTCATTTTTTTAGTAAAAAGCCTAATAATAACATTTAAAATTGAAATTATTTGAATGTAGTCTGACCGTTTTCAGCAGGAATATTCGAATGAAAGCAGTCACAAAGTTCTCCACTAATCAAATGCTGTATATAACAAGCTGCAGTGAAGTTTTGGCATCCTGATTCAATTTCATATTTCATGTAATTTTTACTTGTCTATTTCACTTTGTTATTAAAATGTGTGAAAAATTCCTTTCATTTCTTTTATCACTGTCCTAAGTGAATGCTTACCTATGACAATGTTTCCCACACCCCTTTCCCCTCTTAGTATGTAGTTGAAATCCGTCATTATGTGGTTTCCATTTTCATTTATTTCAAAAACGGGCTTCAAAGGCTACTCGTAGAGACATTTTTCTCTAAATTTTGATGCAAAGAGGTATGAAAATTTCTATCGAAGTCATTTTATTCGTGACATAGCAGTCTAGTTTTCATCAAAACTTTTTCGTTCAGTGAAAACTAACAGCTTATTGGAATCAATTTGAAAAGCTAACAAAATTTCTGTGTTTTAACACATAAATAAACTTTAATTTTATAAGCAATAAATAATCAACATTTCATGAGAAGTCAAAGCATATTTTTCGAATAACTTTCCTGCCCACAAAATTTGTGTAACGTTCGTATTAGAGATTAGAGAACAGAAGTGCTCTAAGAAGATGCTCCCAATTCTTTGATTTTGCTCAAAATCTGTATTACTTAAACATATAGCGGGTGTTTAAAATGCGAAATACGATGCATTGTATAAGAAATTAAGTTTAATATTTTGTTCAAATTTTAAAAAAAAGAGGGGTGTGTTATGTGATAAAAATGAAACTTAGTAATTTAATATTCTGTATAATTTTTTATGCAAAAAGTAAATTTCATTATTTTGTACTACTCCCAAGAAATTTTCAAACTTATAAGTTGTATTCAGTCATCATGCAAAATCATATACTGTCGATAGAAGCTATTCTCGTAAATTTTATGAAAGTATTATCAACGAAATGTGATGCAAAAAAGTCTTCTTTGTTTTGGATCTTTTGGTATTTGATAATTTAGTGCTTTTCAAAACAAATAGAGTTTTCAGTAAGTTACCGTCCAGTAGCCAGGACTAAGGCAGAAATTTGGCGGTGTCTTACAAAAAGAGTTTGTTACTTAAATACTTAAAAAAAAAAAAAAAAAAAAAACTCCAGTTGAAGACAGAAAAGCTGATGAAGGCATAAACCATAAACGTGAATGTAGTTTGAAAACCTAGTGTAATGTGTCCCTTCATATGCATTTAAAAAATGCCCGTTAATCTGGCATAAATTTACAGTGATATTTTCCTCCACGGGATTTAGAGTTTGAAGAGACATCTTGCACAAAACTGGTGCTTTGTGAGAAAAAAAAAAAAAAAGAGACATTTTTCCTTACATGTCTCCACTTCCTTATACCGAGGAATGTATTTGCAATTATAGGCCAAACAAATGTTGATTTTTTTTTTTCAATACATCTGCTTAAAGGTAATTATTTTAATTGTTTGTGATAAAAGAAAAAGTAAATAAGAATGTAGATGTTAGTGGTTGTCAATCGGAGCTAATAACTTATTTTCTACACTTTTATTGTTATCGAGCGACTAAGCTTAAAATCCCTAATAAACACGGAATAATAGAGCTATAAAATAAATGCTGAATTCGTTCTAAAGCAAATATACAACTGTGCGAACATCCATTTTTCTGAAAGAATTTTAAATTTTTAAAAGAAAATAAGTTAATAAGATACGAAGTGAGTGGACAAAAGAAAAAAACTGTTTTTGTGATTTTCGAGAACTAATAAGAGTAAAGCCATATAACTCCGAGTACGGTTTTTCTCGGATTTTGAACTTGCTTCCCAAAGCCCACATTTTTATTCATTAAAAAAGGGTTGGATACAATAATAAAAGGGTTCCTAAAACAGGTGTATGAGTTTTTTTTTCCCAATTTTTATTACAGTTAATACGTTGTTTTTCTCATTAAATACGCTAGTTTGTAACAATTTTTCCGATCTCTACTACTTAACTGAAACATTATAGTTGTCTTTCGACTAAACGTAATAGATTTCATCGACATTTACATGAAATATGTTTGCTATTTATTTCTATTGAATTTTAAAAAATGAAACATAAGTATAAATGAACACCTTTCATTAGAAAAATAAATACTTTAATGACAATTTACTCTTAATGAGCAGCAAGCCCCAGCCTGAGGGGAAATCTGCCTCCAGCTCGGTTATTGACTATTTCAGACTGACGAGTCCATAACAAGGACAAAACTGCAGTTTGTGGTTGCCATTACCGGGTAATCAATAATTTGCATGTACTTTCAATATTTTTAAGTTTTCGATTTGTATTTCAGCCCCTGGGCTCTTTTTGCCGCATTCGAAACGTAATATCGGTAATATCTTCGGAACCAATATTTATAAATTTTGAATCAGTTAGTATCAACCACTTTTATTTCTTCTAGCTATATTCTTACCAACAACAAAGGCCAAGTGACAGATTTCGCAGTACGGAAAGTGGAGCTTCTACTATGCCAGCAGATTCAGACACACCTCGCCAGACAGAACACGAGAAAGACGTGCCGAGCAGGAAGGCATCGATGTTGTACGAGGACCCCGCAGAAATACTCCACGAAGCATTACAGGAATACGAGGCCGAAACCGTCAGCACGGATGATCTTTTAAATGTAACTCAAGATGAGAGTTTGATTTTAAGCACAGACGATATGGTCAATGGAAGTCAAGACGAAATATTGACTATTACGATAGACGAAAATCCTGTCGAAACTCAAGACGAAACAACAACTAATGGGAACGACGAAGCGCTGGTCGGGATTGAAGACGAACTGCCAAATGGAGAAGTGACTCTTGAAGACCCAACAGAGCCATCAGCAGATCAGGTTGAGTCACTAGTGGTAGGTGACGACGAAGCAGCAGACGCAAACGAAGAGAAATCATTAGATGCGAAAGAGGAAAAAAATTTAGATGCTGATGAAGAAGATAATCTGAATGAAGCATTAAATGCAGAACAGGAAGAGACATTAGAAGATCCAGAAGCGATTGTGGATGACGATGGAAAAGTGACAGTAGATGAAAACCAAGAAGAGGCAGCAGATATAGATCAAAAGGACTCGCCAGAGCCCGATCAAGAAGAAAATCTAGCCATTGATCAAGAGGAAAAGCCAGATGATGAAGAAGAAAATGAGACAAAAGCAGACAGGGAAGAGTCATCGAATGTGCAACAGGATGAAATTGCAAATGGTAATCACGATGAAGACTCTAAAGAAGATGTTCGGGAAGACATCCCTCTTGCCGAAGATGGCATAGCGTATGTTTGCCACTGCCACACATCACACAAACATGGTGACGACTCATGTCCATGCAGATGCCATGCCACCAATATAGACAGATCCCGTTTACTTTCAGTTCAGGATATCAGACGCTCATCTATCAAACCTCATTACGAGATAGAAACACAGAGACGTTCCTCCTTAAAAACTCCTTATGAGATAGAATATCAGCGAAGTACTTTAAGGACTCCTTATGAGCTAGAAACTCGCACACAGTCATCGCTAAGGACTACATACGATAACGAAAATCTATCTCCTCTATCGAGCATACGCAGTTTCGAATCGACTACCATCAAAGATTCAGGATTCAGCGACGATATCGAGCGTTATCATCGGGAAGAGATGTCCTCTTCTGGTGATGAGCAATCAGACTATCGCGAAAAAAGAACGCGCAAGTATGTCACGAGGTACATCGTTAGCAGTAGTGCGGCCGAGAAGTATCAATTTGAGGAGGAAGAAGACGACGGTGAGAGAATAATTCTTGTGCCGAAACCTCGATCTTCTAGCTTACCTCAGATGAAGAAAAACGATAGGCACGAGACTTGTCATAGACTTCTCAATAGACCTACACTTAACAAAGAAGTACGAAGGAGTTTAAAAAGGTAAACATTTTGGTTCATTATTTCATCTCGAGAAATGCAGCTTGGATTTGGTTGTATCGTTTTATTGTTTAACTTATCCGCAGCAAACCCTACACCTCAAACATTTTTCAGTTACTTACTCTTTGAACAAATAACTAGTTTAATTTCCATCTTTTTTAATGTTTCAACACAGGTTGTTTTCACACTGTAAAAAGGCTTTCAAGAATGTTATCACAGACAGAATACAAATTTAAAGATTTTAATAAATAAATTCATGATGACGTTCTAATATCATTCAAAATATTACTCACCAGTTAGATCACTAGGCATTGTTTTCAATAGAATGCTTTTGACAGTCTTCTAAGAAATGTTGGTGTCATTCCGCTTTTTCTTTTTTTCTATACAGAACGATTCGTGTAATTAGATTTTTCCAGAAATTTAAATGTTTATCGCCTAACTGAATGCTTCAGTAATAAATACCTTGAACACTTTTAGAGTGTTTTAGTCGTACTTTGTCTGAATATTTTCTTTTAAATGAAGACACTAATTTTAATGTTAGAATTTTTTTTGTTAAATATTATACAATTTCCTTTTTGCATGGTTAGTTTGATTTTAATTTCAGAGTTAAAATTTTTCAATCTCTCAACGAACGGCAAATTTTTACTCCCAGTTCCGAACTCAGGTTAATTAAATTTTACCATTTAACATTAACACATAATCGGTTCAGAAGTTTCTGATATTTGTTTTCTCCTTCAAAGCTCAGTATAGATGTTAAGCAAACAAAATCAATAGTTATAAAATTTTACCTAACGCTGTAATGTAGTTCAATTTTTAAAAACTAGGGTAACCGACTATATGAATTATTCATAGCGTAACCGACTATGAATTAAAATTTAGAAATTAAAAAAACAGAGAGGAAATAATGAAATAGTTTTTAGCCTAGCATCCAAAGCAAAGATTCTTTTAAACATTTATAAACAATGTCCCATGTGTCTTTAATTTGATGCTTTAATTCAAAAAATCATTTAAAATGAGTCAGGGGAATTGCAAGTCTCTTCTCTACTTGAAGCATTTTAATTGTCCATGACTCCTTAAATGTTGTCATATTATTTAGTCTGTATTTTTTCGGCATGTTTTATCCCCCCCCCCTCTCTTTGTAAGCTTTATATGGCACTTTGCAAGACTTCCTCAAAAACTCTAGTTAAAGAGTTCATTTTCTTCCGATTTCTTGAACAATATGGTAGTTTTCCAAAGGATTCTTTTTTCTAGATACCAGATGGAACGACGATTGTTCTACGAACTGCAAGAGCTAAAGAGGAAACAGATCACGGCAGCACCCGGGGAGGAGAAAGAAATCGTTATGAAAATGGTAGAACGTTTTCGTAACCATGTTCTTTCTCCTATGATGACGGATTTTCACGGACCGTTCACGTTCAGAACGTTTGAGAAATATCTCTATGGTGAGCAACTCTTTCTGTGATTTTAAAAATTCAAATACAATCAAGCGTTTCATTGCGCTCAGTTATTTAAAAAAAAAAAAAAACATTTAATTAAATAAACTTTTTGTATCAAACTCATGCAATGACCTAATATGTATTGTGAATTTTTTTTTAATTTTTTTTTTATTTTCTGTAATCGCATAAAAGAATATTTTAGAGAATAAAAGCAAATAAAATGATTTTCTTCCTTTTTTAGAACAACTGAGAAAACTGTCTATGGGAGGGAAAATACCGAAACCTAAGGTAGGAGTTTCACTTTTGCCATCCTATAAATTGCACGTTACTTTAAATCTTTATTTCTGCGAAAAAATGTCACGATTTTTTTTTTATCAATCTTTACTATTTTGATTATAAATATTTACCTACTTCTTTGTTGCAAAAAGAAGATAGTAATTGTCGTAAACGCTTCATCTTGAAACTTTTCAGATAAAATCGTAAAATAACTTTTATTGGAATTACATCAAGTGGAGGTAGGAAACATAAGGTACAATTTTTAAGAAACATTAATCTGAAGTTTTCCTTTTAGCTAATTCCGTAAAATGCCTTCTCAGTAGTCTATTGGATGCTATACCATAAGCTTCACCAAATGAGTGTTGTAAACCTGAAAAAAAAAGTCACATTTCAGGCATTACTTACTTTATATCGAATGAGATAAATGTAGGTATTGTTACGAGTTCAGTTGCAACTTCAAACTTTCTTTAAATGACGACACAGTTCTTGAGAAAACACGGGAGATTTATTTACAACTAGTGGTACCCGCACGGCTTTTCCCGTAGTTGAAAAATTAAAAGGTCATTCAAAATTAAAAGGTATATTAACAAATGATGGATGACGAATTTCTCGCCGATTGGGCGATGTTCATTCGCTCTCCCATTCCACGTTATGATAATTTCGTAATTTACTCGTCCATCTTATAATAATTTTGCTCCGGAAAATGTTCTTAAAATTGAAGTAGAAGAAGAATAAAATCGAATTTTCGAAAAATCGCTTCGAGGTGCACACCCCCATGCTATAAACTAACTTTATGCCAAATTTCATGAAAATCGGCCGAACGGTCTAGGCGCTATGCGCGTCACAGAAATCCAGACTTCCTACAGACATCCAGACAGAGAGACTTTGAGCTTTATCATTAGTAAAGACTGTACAAGAAATATCGTTAGCAACTGCTAAATTAACCATAGCAATTAGGCAAATATCAATTAACACCGTAAACTCAAAGGTCACACACGTATTTACATCAAAATACGCAAAAACACAGCGCAAAGGCTAATACACACTTCCAGCGGAACGCTGAAAACGAGACTCCACAGTTAGAAAGCAAACTAACTGACTCTCCTCCATTCACAAGCCGCGTGGCGTTTCATACCAGCAAAGAAAGATCCAAAAAATCCTACATCGTTCTACCAATTTCTCATATTTTCTCTTTATTCCATTCACAATCTTATCATTCAGAAATGGAGGGACCACATACTTCATTCGAATGTAAGGGGGTTGTATATTCATAACAAGAAACTATTTCCAGGTTACATTTCTACGATAATGTTAGGTGAAAGATAATGGCATAAACGCCAAATTTAGCCAGATTACAACAAATTAATCATAAAAATAATTACTATTTACAGAGTTTGTAACAGTATTAATGCTTTAAACATGGATACATTGATTCTTATTTAGTTTTATAATATTCGATTATTATCACTTCATAAAATTTCATCAATGCCACCAAAATCCACATGACAATGAATATTGGTTAGGCAAAACGCAAAGTAAAAAATAAATAAAAAAGCAATAAAATAATGAAATTGAACTTTGACAACTATTTCCCTTGAAAATGTATGATGAAAATATTATTAGTACTAGAAAGTCAAAGTACGACGGGTGAAAATTGCTTCTGCTCTTCTGCATTTGAACGAAGTCATTGCCTGTTTGGTGATATTTTGATAGTTGAAATTATAACCCTAACTCCAGTGGATTAACCCTAAACTCCAGTAGATAGCGTTCATAGTTGACCGTTTTTTTTTTTTTTTTTTGAGTAATCACATTGCTTATTGTTCTCACTTGACTGTCCTCGACGTTACGCTGATTTTATTTTCCCCCCGCCTGCCTCTGCAGCACCACCGTCGACCGGCTCCTGCTGATGCTGATCCTCTAGCGAAACCGTCTCCAGGATGCGTCCATATCCTACACACACACACGCATACATACCCGCACATACACACACATGCATGCAAACATACACCTACACACCCACACAAACACATACGCCTACATATACACACATAGAAACACCCACACACTCATGCTTGTACACAAACACAAACACACACAAACACACACGCCCACATATAAACACTCGTGATTGCAAAAAACATAATTTGAATTCAAAATGTCAAAATTCAAATTAATTTTTTTGTTAATTCTTTTTGTTTCTTAATTCCCCTAAATGACGCAGTCTTACCAGTAAAACAGTTAAGTGACCGGATCGAGTTCAGCCTTGTCACAATAAAGCATTTCCCCGCATGTCAAACATTACCAAAACATATTATCAAATTATCATGCCGTGGTGCGAGTTTCATTGTTGAAACACGCGGGTTTCTCGATCATCGGCTATTATTTATATGAAGATTCATCGGCTATTATTTATATGAAGATTCCCAGCTTACCCTAAAACACTGTGGTATGCGAAATATTGTAATTGATACGTGATTGACTTCCAAGTAGTATACAAAAAATAATTCATGAAGCTCTAAATTAACAGTGAAAAAGTTTGAGTATTATCGTTTGTTTAAACATTGACACATAAGTATTGTGCCAATGTTGTGTCATTCGTTCAAAATTAATTTCTGAGCTACTATTGAAAAAAGAGCAATAAGAGAATTGGCAGACAATGTTGTGAAGTGCCTTTAAAGGTTTACTATATATTACTTTTGCAGGAAAGGATTTTTAAGCTTAACTTACCTGAAGAACAATTGTAGAAACAAGTGTAATGTTAGGAATGACTAGGACTGTATTTGACCATGCTGGAACCAAACAAATTCAAAAAAAAAATAAAACAAATCCAGAACTCCCAATACTTATTTCCTGAAGAACTCCTAAATTCATATAAACTTCATCATAAGATGTCCATTTAAATAACGTCTAGTGTTTTCAATCTCAACCATCTACTCGTAATGGATAAGAGTTAACAAGTTACAGTTTAACTAATTTTACACATTTCAATAAAACTAAACTGCTTTAGTTGAGGGTGCGCACATAATCGCTGAAAAAATCGTTGAAAAAAGTTTAGATCCCCTACCCTGATATGTTAAAATGAATTTCAAAACAAAAAAAAAAAAAAAACTATATTAATTTGAATTTTTGGCATCTTAAATTCAAATTATGTTTTTCGCAATCACGAGCGTGTGTATGTAGGCGTGTGTGTTTGTGTGTGGGGGTATGTGTGTTTGTGTGTAGGGGTTATGTGTATGTGTGTGTAGGCATGTGTTTCTGTATGTGTGCTGGCATAAGTGTGTGTGTATATAGTTGTGTGTATGAATGTGTGTGTGGGGTTGGGTATGTGTATGTGTGTGTAGGCATATGTGTTTGTGTCTGTGTGCAGGCATGAATGTGTGGGTAGTTGTGTGTATGCGTGTGTATGTGTTTGTGTGTGTAGGTGTATGTGTGTAGGTGTATGTGTTTGTGTGTGTCGGTGTATGTGTGCGTGTGTGTGTAGTTGTGTATGTATGCGCGTGTGTGTAGGACATGGATGCAACCTGGAGACGGCTTTTGCTCTAGGAGCAGCATCGTGAGGAGCCGGTCGACGGTGATGGTGCGGAGGGTGCTGGTGAGAAAATAAAATGATAGCATGCCAAAAACAGTCAAATGAAAGCAATAAGCAATCGTGATTGCTCAAAAAAAACGATTTATACAGATTTATTTTCCCAATATTGGCAATTTTAATGTGATTCAATGGTTAACTCTCTAAATATCGCCAATAGTGGCCAAATTGAAAGCAGATTAAAAAAAAAGGCAAATTTGTCGCCAAGTTGACGACAAAACTTGACGACCAAAAGCTTGGCGATACATTGCGAAGTGTTTGCCAAATTATAACACCACTTGAGTTTGCATTAAAATTAACAATGATTTCCCCCCAAAAAGGTGTAAAAGAACCCCTTTGGAGCATTCGAATGCAACGAAAAAGAGAGGTGCACAACTAGACTCCAATAGGAGTCTACGTGCCAAATTTCAACTCTCTAAGACGTACCGTTCTTGAGTTATGCGAGATACATACGCACATACATACGTACATACAGACGTCACGTGAAAACTCATGGTAATTAACTCGGGTATCGTCAAAATGGATATTTCGGGTGTCTATGCGTTCTTATGCATATATCCTCGTATGGTCGGGTTGAAAAAAAAAACTCAACATTCATTCGGGGGCGAGCAAAATGGAAATTAAGGTCGATTTTCGAGTGAAAATTTTTCGCGAATACAATACTTCCTTTTTGGTAAAAGGAAGTAAAAAGAATTCCAAACAATGCGCAGTGAAGAGACAAATTCAGAACTTTATTAATAGCGACAAATCGTTGAACTTATGAGCGTTGAACTTAATTTTTCCGGAAAACTAAAAGCGGGGGGCTATTTCCGCAGCCCAGATCAAGATTTCGAGAGGGTAATCAATCGATTTGATATTTGACAGACTGATGATTGAAATGAAAAAGTGATGGGAAACTATTACATTGATTTCGTCATTTCTCTCTCTCTCTCTTTTGAGCAATCACGATTGCTTATTGCTTTCATTTGACTGTTTTGATGTCCTATCATTTTATTTTCCCACCGCCACCCTCCGCACCATCACCGTGGACCGGCCGCCTCACGATGCTGCTCCTATAGCGAAAGTCGTCTCCAGGTTGCGTCAATATCCTGCACTTACGCGCATACATACACGCACGTGCAAACAAACACATACATACGCATACATACACATACACACATACACAAACGCATACATACACCTACACATACATACACCTACACACATACACAACCACATACATACACCTACACACATACACAAACACATACACACACACGCATACATGCAGACACCTACACATACACACACACCTACGCACAACTACCCACACACTCATGCCTACACACACATAGACATCTCCCCACCACAAACACTCATACACACAACTGCCCACACATTCATACCTGCACACAGGCACAAACACACACGCCTACACACACACACACACACACACACACACACACACACACACACACACTCGTGATTGCGAAAAACATAATTTGAATTTCAGATGTCAAAATTCAAATTAATTTTTAATTTTTTTTTTTTTTTGATCGAAAATCTTAATATATAAAAATCAATGTCCTGAGATAATATATATACATATATATATACATATATATATATATCAACGCACAGCCGAAACCGCTGAAGCTTCAGACTTGAAATTTGGCAGGCATGTCCGCATGATTACGAAAGTAACCACTAAGAAAGGATTTTTCGAAATCTCAATTAGTTCGGGAGAAATTAATTAAAACCTCTTAATTTCTGAGAAATTAAAACCTGTCATTGAATTCAAATCCCTTATTTTCGAAGGCTTTCCTCCATTCAAATCATTATTCAGTACTTCATCTCAACTTTTGGTCGATAGTGAACTATAAATTTAATATTGTTTTTGTTTCTCACGTGATTCTTCGAGGCTTTTCTTAAGTCAAATAATTCGCAAATAATTTTCAGTATTACAGATCGGACCCTTTTTTTCTTACTTTGTGTAAATTTTGTTGGCAAGCTGTTTTACTATTCAATTTTTGGTTTTTAAATAACATCATTTGTTTCTTGCAAATGTAATTAGAAAGGTTTAATTTGTTATTTTGTTTGATTTTATTATAAAACTTACTTTTTAAAAACTCATTGAGGATGGAGCACATCAATGTGAACGGAACTATTCTTCCTCATCATGTCGTTAATATTACAGGTGATGGTGCATGTCTTTTCCGATCTCTTTCGTTTTTATTGTATAATAGTGAAGCTATGTTTAATGAAATTCGTGCTACCATAGTTAATTACGTTTATAATCATTGGGATCAATTTTCTATTATGTCATGTGATAAACACGGTAATAATTATGAAAGCTCCGAAGATTACTTAGTGGATATGTCGCAGGTTCATGTTTTTGGTGGATTCTGTGAATTATTCGCTGCTGGAGACATTTTTCAGTTCTTATTTGAAGTTTATTTTGAAGGCAAATTTTATGCAAAATTTGGAAATGACACTTTTCCAGTGAGAAGACTGAAATTTAGTGGTGATCTTTCAAATGGACACTTTGATGTTTACATACCGGTAAATGAAGCCAGTATAGTCTCTGAAAGTAGCACAGAATCACTCCATAATACCACTGATTTTGAAAACACTAAGGAAAAAAGGAAAAAAAGACGAGCCAGATTTTCAAATGCTACACGTAAAAAGCAGTTGAAAACTGCGGTCAAAAAATATCAACAAAGTCACCCAGAAACTTTAGCTGCTGCTGTGAAGAAATATCAAACAAGTCACCCAGAAGCTTTAGCTGCTGCTGTCAAGAAATATCAAACAAGTCACCCAGAAGCTTTAGCTGCTGCTGTCAAGAAATATCAAACAAGTCAACCAGAAGCTGTAGCTGCTGCTGTGAAGAAATATCAAACAAGCCACCCAGAAGCTGTAGCTGCTGCTGTCAAGAAATATCAAACAAGCCACCCAGAAGCTGTAGCTGCTGCTGTCAAGAAATATCAAACAAGCCACCCAGAAGCTTTATCTGCTGCTGTCAAGAAATATCAAACAAGTCACCCAGAAGCTTTAGCTGCTGCTGTCAAGAAATGTCAAACAAGTCACCCAGAAGCTTTAGCTGGATCAGTCAAAAAATATAAAAAAAATCACCCAGAAGCTCAGAGATCTGCTCAAAAAAATTATGAGAAACAAAATCCTGGTTTACGAACTGAACGCCGTTTACGTCCATGGAACACGAAAACCTACTCAGGTTTTGCATATGATTGTAATACAGAATATGAAAATGATATTGGTACTATGGACAATAAATGCCCAGTGTGCCATGCAAAAAAGTTCAAACGTGAAAGCCCAGGTTTGTGCTGCAGCGGGGGTAAAGTACAGCTTCCACCACTACCACCTCCACCAGAACCACTGTATAGTTTGCTCATGGGCCATCATCCAGATCACCGCCATTTTATTGATCGTATTCGGCAATACAACGGATGTTTTCAAATGACATCGTTTGGAGCCAAGCAAATTAAGGAGACTGGTTTCATGCCAACATTCAAAGTTCAAGGACAAGTTTACCATTTGTGTGGAAGTTTGCTCCCAGAAACAGAGCAACAGGCTCAATTCTTACAGATATATTTCGTAGGTGATGATGAAAAAGAAGCTCACATAAGGTCACACAACTATCCTGGTGTCAAGCCAGACTTGGTAAAGCAACTTCAACATATGCTGCATGAAGTAAATAATTACATCAAGGATTTAAAAACTGCGTTAGATAAGGTGCCACTTGAGTGTCGAAATTTTCAAGTAATGATTCATGCAGATCGTATGCCTGCCAATGCACATAAAGGACGTTTCAATGCACCATCAGCCAACGAGGTGGCTCTGGTGATTGTAGGACAGCAGTTTCAGCAGAGAGACATCATCCTTGAAAGCCGCAATGCAAAACAGCAACGAATAAGCGAACTCCATAGGGCATATGATGCCCTGCAATATCCTCTCATGTTTTGCTATGGGGAAGATGGATATTCAGTTGATGTACTTCAGCAAGATACTGCTGATAAGTTGGGGCCTACTACTAAATTACCTGTCAAGAAAACTGTTTCTGCAGCTCAGTTTTATTCCTGGCGTATAATGTTACGAGATACAGAAGAAAATTATCTGTTACGCTACTGTGCTCTTCTAAGTCAATTTTTAGTTGATGAGTATGCTAAGATAGAAACTGAAAAACTGAATTTTCTCAAATACAATCAAAGCAAACTGAGATCAGAGGAATACATTCATTTAAGAGATGAAGTAGGAAGGTATGATGCTGATCAAATAGGACAGAGAGTGGTATTACCATCATCGTTTATCGGTGGACCCCGTTACATGCACGAACGAGCTCAAGATGCCATGTCATATGTACGTCATTATGGAAGTTCAGATTTATTTATAACTTTCACGTGTAACCCAAAATGGAAAGAGATTCAGCGAGAATTGTATCCCGGACAGAAGCATTATCAACGTCATGACATCATTGCGAGAGTTTTCCATATGAAAGTGAAGGAGTTTATGGATCTTATAGTTAAAGGACAAGTTTTTGGTAAAGTTCGGTGTCACATGTTATCTGTAGAGTGGCAAAAACGAGGGTTGCCCCATATTCATTGCCTGCTGTGGCTGGAAGAAGCCATTACTGCTGATATGGTTGATAAAGTTGTGTGTGCTGAAATTCCAGATGTTGATCGTGATCCCCTTCTCTATGATATTGTTAAGGCTAATATGATTCATGGGCCATGCGGAAGAGTAAATACATTTTCTCCTTGCATGAAAGATGGTTGCTGCACAAAACGATATCCTCGCCCTTTCGTCCAAGAAACGCAGAGGGGACTAGATGGTTATCCTTTGTATCGTAGGAGAACTCCAGAGGACGGTGGTTTCACAGTTAATCTTAAAGGATTTCAGTTAGATAACAGATGGGTTGTACCATACAATCCCGTTTTGTTGCGTACTTTTGAATCTCATATCAATGTTGAGATAACGAATTCCGTAAAATCCATAAAGTATGTTTGCAAATACATCACTAAAGGAAATGATCAAGCAGCCTTCATTTTAAAGAATGATAAAGATATTGATGAGATAGAGATATACGAATCTGGCAGATATATCAGCAGTTCAGAAGCAGGGTGGAAAATATTGGGATTTCCTATTCATGAGAGATACCCTGCAGTAATTCATCTTGCTGTGCATCTGGAAAATGGCCAACGTGTTTACTTCACCGCACAAAATATTCATAACAAAGTTGTAAAACCTCCAGAGACAACACTTTCGGCATTCTTCAACCTTTGCAAAATTGATGAGTTTGCCAGAACACTTCTGTATGTTGAAGTTCCTTCGTATTATGTGTGGCAACAGAATAAAAAGTTTACAAGACGTAGGCGGGGAGAGAAAATTGATCAATGGCCAGGGATAAAGAAAGATTCTGCTTTAGGACGCGTTTACACAATTCATCCTAACAATGTTGAGTGTTACCACCTACGCCTCCTCCTCCATCATGTTAGAGGTCCAACATCTTTTTCTTATTTAAAAACTGTAAGCAATGTTGAATACCCTACATTCAAAGCTGCATGCATGGCAATGGGATTGCTCGAGGATGATAAACAGTGGCAATACACTATTGAGGAAGCTATTTTAAGCAGCTCATCATTCAAACTGCGAGAACTTTTTTCAGTGATCTTGGTATTTTGTCATCCCTCTGATCCACGAAGCCTTTGGGAAAAGTACAAGGACAGTTTTTCAGAAGACATCTAGTTTCAGCATGAAAGACAACTGCAAGACTCCGCTCTTTCAACTAAGGACAAAGCGTACAACCAATGCTTGATTCTGATTGAAGACACTGTTCAGACTCTGGGAGGTCAGCGCTTAATGGATTATGGTTTACCTCAGCCTGAGCGATTTGAGACTAATTTGCAAAACAGAGAGTACATGCGAGAAACAAATTTTGATCTTGAAGATTTGAAGAAAAAAGTACATAATGCTGAAGCCTCTCTAACAGGCGAACAGTCCAGCGTATATCAAAAGGTCCTCAACAGCCTCGAGTCTGGTACAGGCCAAATATTTTTCTTAGATTCACCTGGTGGAACTGGAAAAACATTTCTCTTAAATTTACTTCTTTCAAAGGTCAGAAGCAATAAAGGCATTGCCTTGGCAACTGCATCATCTGGAATAGCTGCAACGTTATTGGAGGGTGGAAAGACAGCTCATTCTGCTTTTAGATTACCCCTTAACCTCAATTACTCAGAGAATCCAACGTGCAATATTAAAAAACAGAGTAATTTGGCTAAGGTTTTACGTGATTGTAAACTCATTATCTGGGATGAGAGTACTATGGCTCATAAAGCAGGATTCGAGGCT
Source organism: Uloborus diversus (assembly GCF_026930045.1). Classification (NCBI taxonomy): domain Eukaryota; kingdom Metazoa; phylum Arthropoda; class Arachnida; order Araneae; family Uloboridae; genus Uloborus; species Uloborus diversus. The sequence goes on along the minus strand of NC_072736.1, from coordinate 11,667,376 downwards.
CTTAATGCAACTCTCAAAGATCTAAGAAATTCTGAGGAAGTAATGGGTGGAGTAACTGTTCTACTAGCAGGAGATTTTCGGCAAACGTTACCGGTTGTACCTAGAGGAACACGTGCAAATGAAGTTAACGCATGCATCAAATCGTCGTATCTATGGCCTAAAGTGCAGAAACTTCGTTTGAGTAAGAATATGAGAGTTCATTTACATGGAGATGCGTCAGCGGAATTGTTTTCTAATCTTCTCCTTAAAATAGGAGACGGATTATATCCTGAATGTGCTGGCAAAATTATTATACCCCACGCACTCGCTACGATAGTAACGGAATTGCCAGATCTCATCGCCAAGATTTATCCTGATGTTGCTGATATAAAAAATAAGCCCATTGAATGGTTGTGCGAGCGTGCCATCTTATCTCCAAAAAATGATACAGCCGCAGAAGTCAACAGCATCTTATTAAAGTCGTTTACTGGAGAAGATATTTACTACAAATCTTTTGATACAACAACAAATCGTGATGATGCAGTGCAGTATCCAAAGGAGTTTCTTAATACCTTAGACCCTCCAGGTTTTCCACCTCACCTACTTCACCTGAAAGTTGGAACACCAATAATGCTACTACGAAACCTTTGTCCACCAAAGTTATGCAATGGCACCAGACTACAAGTGATTAGACTTAATAAGTATGTTATCGAAGCTACGATAATGACTGGATGTGCTCGAGGAGAGTTGGTTTTAATACCCCGCATTCCATTAATTCCGTCGGACTATCCTTTTGAATTTAGAAGAGTGCAGTTTCCTGTAAAAGTTTGCTTTGCAATAACCATTAATAAGTCGCAAGGGCAGACGTTAAAAGTAGCGGGGATCGATTTAAGAGAAGACTGTTTTTCACACGGCCAATTTTATGTAGCTTGCTCCAGAGTCAGTTCATCAAGCAGTTTAATAATTTTAGCACCAGAAAAAAAAACCAAAAATGTTGTATACAAAGAAGTTCTTGCTTAAACACACAGGCATAACAATAAAATGTGGATGGTCTGCGTTTTCAAAGAAAATCAATACTTTAAAATGATCGTTAATAACAGTTAAGGATCGGTTTAGGCCAAGGGCATATATATTAGGAGTCCAGGGGTCCGGGACCCTCCCAAAATTAGAAAAAAAAATTAAGCAAGCATACAATCCCGTTTTGTTGCGTACTTTTGAATCTCATATTAATGTTGAGATAATGAATTCCGTAAAATCCATAAAGTATGTTTGTAAATACATCACTAAAGGAAATGATCAAGCAGCCTTCATTTTAAAAAATGATAAAGATATTGATGAGATAGAGATATACGAATCTGGCAGATATATCAGCAGTTCAGAAGCAGTGTGGAAAATATTGGGATTTCCTATTCATGAGAGATACCCTGCAGTAATTCATCTTGCTGTGCATCTGGAAAATGGCCAACGTGTTTACTTCACCGCACAAAATATTCTTAACAAAGTTGTAAAACCTCCAGAGACAACACTTTCGGCATTCTTCAACCTTTGCAAAATTGATGAGTTTGCCAGAACACTTCTGTATGTTGAAGTTCCTTCGTATTATGTGTGGCAACAGAATAAAAAGTTTACAAGACGTAGGCGGGGAGAGAAAATTGATCAATGGCCAGGGATAAAGAAAGATTCTGCTTTAGGACGCGTTTACACAATTCAACCTAACAATGTTGAGTGTTACCACCTACGCCTCCTCCTCCATCATGTTAGAGGTCCAACATCTTTTTCTTATTTAAAAACTGTAAGCAATGTTGAATACCCTACATTCAAAGCTGCATGCATGGCAATGGGATTGCTCGAGGATGATAAACAGTGGCAATACACTATTGAGGAAGCTATTTTAAGCAGCTCATCATTCAAACTGCGAGAACTTTTTTCAGTGATCTTGGTATTTTGTCATCCCTCTGATCCCCGAAGCCTTTGGGAAAAGTACAAGGACAGTTTTTCAGAAGACATCCAGTTTCAGCATGAAAGACAACTGCAAGACTCCGCTCTTTCAACTAAGGACAAAGCGTACAACCAATGCTTGATTCTGATTGAAGACACTGTTCAGACTCTGGGAGGTCAGCGCTTAATGGATTATGGTTTACCTCAGCCTGAGCGATTTGAGACTAATTTGCAAAACAGAGAGTACATGCGAGAAACAAATTTTGATCTTGAAGATTTGAAGAAAAAAGTACATAATGCTGAAGCCTCTCTAACAGGCGAACAGTCCAGCGTATATCAAAAGGTCCTCAACAGCCTCGAGTCTGGTACAGGCCAAATATTTTTCTTAGATTCACCTGGTGGAACTGGAAAAACATTTCTCTTAAATTTACTTCTTTCAAAGGTCAGAAGCAATAAAGGCATTGCCTTGGCAACTGCATCATCTGGAATAGCTGCAACGTTATTGGAGGGTGGAAAGACAGCTCATTCTGCTTTTAGATTACCCCTTAACCTCAATTACTCAGAGAATCCAACGTGCAATATTAAAAAACAGAGTAATTTGGCTAAGGTTTTACGTGATTGTAAACTCATTATCTGGGATGAGAGTACTATGGCTCATAAAGCAGGATTCGAGGCTCTTAATGCAACTCTCAAAGATCTAAGAAATTCTGAGGAAGTAATGGGTGGAGTAACTGTTCTACTAGCAGGAGATTTTCGGCAAACGTTACCGGTTGTACCTAGAGGAACACGTGCAAATGAAGTTAACGCATGCATCAAATCGTCGTATCTATGGCCTAAAGTGCAGAAACTTCGTTTGAGTAAGAATATGAGAGTTCATTTACATGGAGATGCGTCAGCGGAATTGTTTTCTAATCTTCTCCTTAAAATAGGAGACGGATTATATCCTGAATGTGCTGGCAAAATTATTATACCCCACGCACTCGCTACGATAGTAACGGAATTGCCAGATCTCATCGCCAAGATTTATCCTGATGTTGCTGATATAAAAAATAAGCCCATTGAATGGTTGTGCGAGCGTGCCATCTTATCTCCAAAAAATGATACAGCCGCAGAAGTCAACAGCATCTTATTAAAGTCGTTTACTGGAGAAGATATTTACTACAAATCTTTTGATACAACAACAAATCGTGATGATGCAGTGCAGTATCCAAAGGAGTTTCTTAATACCTTAGACCCTCCAGGTTTTCCACCTCACCTACTTCACCTGAAAGTTGGAACACCAATAATGCTACTACGAAACCTTTGTCCACCAAAGTTATGCAATGGCACCAGACTACAAGTGATTAGACTTAATAAGTATGTTATCGAAGCTACGATAATGACTGGATGTGCTCGAGGAGAGTTGGTTTTAATACCCCGCATTCCATTAATTCCGTCGGACTATCCTTTTGAATTTAGAAGAGTGCAGTTTCCTGTAAAAGTTTGCTTTGCAATAACCATTAATAAGTCGCAAGGGCAGACGTTAAAAGTAGCGGGGATCGATTTAAGAGAAGACTGTTTTTCACACGGCCAATTTTATGTAGCTTGCTCCAGAGTCAGTTCATCAAGCAGTTTAATAATTTTAGCACCAGAAAAAAAAACCAAAAATGTTGTATACAAAGAAGTTCTTGCTTAAACACACAGGCATAACAATAAAATGTGGATGGTCTGCGTTTTCAAAGAAAATCAATACTTTAAAATGATCGTTAATAACAGTTAAGGATCGGTTTAGGCCAAGGGCATATATATTAGGAGTCCAGGGGTCCGGGACCCTCCCAAAATTAGAAAAAAAAATTAAGCAAGCATACAATCCCGTTTTGTTGCGTACTTTTGAATCTCATATTAATGTTGAGATAATGAATTCCGTAAAATCCATAAAGTATGTTTGTAAATACATCACTAAAGGAAATGATCAAGCAGCCTTCATTTTAAAAAATGATAAAGATATTGATGAGATAGAGATATACGAATCTGGCAGATATATCAGCAGTTCAGAAGCAGTGTGGAAAATATTGGGATTTCCTATTCATGAGAGATACCCTGCAGTAATTCATCTTGCTGTGCATCTGGAAAATGGCCAACGTGTTTACTTCACCGCACAAAATATTCTTAACAAAGTTGTAAAACCTCCAGAGACAACACTTTCGGCATTCTTCAACCTTTGCAAAATTGATGAGTTTGCCAGAACACTTCTGTATGTTGAAGTTCCTTCGTATTATGTGTGGCAACAGAATAAAAAGTTTACAAGACGTAGGCGGGGAGAGAAAATTGATCAATGGCCAGGGATAAAGAAAGATTCTGCTTTAGGACGCGTTTACACAATTCAACCTAACAATGTTGAGTGTTACCACCTACGCCTCCTCCTCCATCATGTTAGAGGTCCAACATCTTTTTCTTATTTAAAAACTGTAAGCAATGTTGAATACCCTACATTCAAAGCTGCATGCATGGCAATGGGATTGCTCGAGGATGATAAACAGTGGCAATACACTATTGAGGAAGCTATTTTAAGCAGCTCATCATTCAAACTGCGAGAACTTTTTTCAGTGATCTTGGTATTTTGTCATCCCTCTGATCCCCGAAGCCTTTGGGAAAAGTACAAGGACAGTTTTTCAGAAGACATCCAGTTTCAGCATGAAAGACAACTGCAAGACTCCGCTCTTTCAACTAAGGACAAAGCGTACAACCAATGCTTGATTCTGATTGAAGACACTGTTCAGACTCTGGGAGGTCAGCGCTTAATGGATTATGGTTTACCTCAGCCTGAGCGATTTGAGACTATTTTGCAAAACAGAGAGTACATGCGAGAAACAAATTTTGATCTTGAAGATTTGAAGAAAAAAGTACATAATGCTGAAGCCTCTCTAACAGGCGAACAGTCCAGCGTATATCAAAAGGTCCTCAACAGCCTCGAGTCTGGTACAGGCCAAATATTTTTCTTAGATTCACCTGGTGGAACTGGAAAAACATTTCTCTTAAATTTACTTCTTTCAAAGGTCAGAAGCAATAAAGGCATTGCCTTGGCAACTGCATCATCTGGAATAGCTGCAACGTTATTGGAGGGTGGAAAGACAGCTCATTCTGCTTTTAGATTACCCCTTAACCTCAATTACTCAGAGAATCCAACGTGCAATATTAAAAAACAGAGTAATTTGGCTAAGGTTTTACGTGATTGTAAACTCATTATCTGGGATGAGAGTACTATGGCTCATAAAGCAGGATTCGAGGCTCTTAATGCAACTCTCAAAGATCTAAGAAATTCTGAGGAAGTAACGGGTGGAGTAACTGTTCTACTAGCAGGAGATTTTCGGCAAACGTTACCGGTTGTACCTAGAGGAACACGTGCAAATGAAGTTAACGCATGCATCAAATCGTCGTATCTATGGCCTAAAGTGCAGAAACTTCGTTTGAGTAAGAATATGAGAGTTCATTTACATGGAGATGCGTCAGCGGAATTGTTTTCTAATCTTCTCCTTAAAATAGGAGACGGATTATATCCTGAATGTGCTGGCAAAATTATTATACCCCACGCACTCGCTACGGTAGTCACGGAATTGCCAGATCTCATCGCCAAGATTTATCCTGATGTTGCTGATATAAAAAATAAGCCCATTGAATGGTTGTGCGAGCGTGCCATCTTCTCTCCAGAAAATGACACAGCCGCAGAAGTCAACAGCATCTTATTAAAGTCGTTTACTGGAGAAGATATTTACTACAAATCTTTTGATACAACAACAAATCGTGATGATGCAGTGCAGTATCCAAAGGAGTTTCTTAATACCTTAGACCCTCCAGGTTTTCCACCTCACCTACTTCACCTGAAAGTTGGAACACCAATAATGCTACTACGAAACCTTTGTCCACCAAAGTTATGCAATGGCACCAGACTACAAGTGATTAGACTTAATAAGTATGTTATCGAAGCTACGATAATGACTGGATGTGCTCGAGGAGAGTTGGTTTTAATACCCCGCATTCCATTAATTCCGTCGGACTATCCTTTTGAATTTAGAAGAGTGCAGTTCCTGTAAAAGTTTGCTTTGCAATAACCATTAATAAGTCGCAAGGGCAGACGTTAAAAGTAGCGGGGATCGATTTAAGAGAAGACTGTTTTTCACACGGCCTATTTTATGTACCTTGCTCCAGAGTCAGTTCATCAAGCAGTTTAATAATTTTAGCACCAGAAAAAAAAAACCAAAAATGTTGTATACAAAGAAGTTCTTGCTTAAACACACAGGCATAACAATAAAATGTGGATGGTCTGCGTTTTCAAAGAAAATCAATACTTTAAAATGATCGTTAATGACAATTAAGGATCGGTTCAGGCCAAGGGCATATATATAAGGAGTCCAGGGGCCCCGGGACCCTCCTAAAATTAGAAAAATATAGGTAATAAGTAATTATTATAGGAGATTTTTATTTACCACGTGCACCAAACACTGTTATCCCCTGCTAATTCCATTACCCGAGCAATGCCGGGTACGGGAATGCTAGTACACTATAAAATCGTCTGTGTGTTATGGAAGTGTGCTTCTGAGGTAGGGCTTCAATGTTTGAATAATATTAACCCTTTATGAAACTTGGGACATAGGTGTCCCATAAGTCAAAAATTTATTTTATAAATTATCAAATGCAAATAATTTATAAATTATATTCTTACCGTGTTACTGAGAGATCAGAATCTAAATACTAGCAAAAACATGTATTGCGTAAAAATTACGTAGTAATTTTTATTTTGAAAAATTAGAAATTCATCGATTGAAAACATTGCATTCATACCATCTCATGCTTCTGCTTTTATTAAGTTCTGGTGGTACCCGCATGGCTTTGCCCGTAGTAAAAATTTAAAAGGTCATTTGGTTCGCCTGTATATTTACAAATACTGGATGATGAATTTCTCGCCAATTTGCTATGTTCATTTGCTTGCCCATATTATGGTTCCACGTTATGATAATTTGAAAATTTATTCGTTCACGTGGTGATAATTTGCTCCGTAAAATTTTCTTAAAAGTGGAGTAGAAAAAGGACAAAATTGAAATTTCGAAAAATCGCTTTGAGAGCAGACCCCCATGCTATAAACTAATTCTGTATCAAATTTCATGAAAATTGGCCGAACTGTCTAGGCGCTGTGTGCGTCACAGAGATCCCGATATCCAGACAGAAAGACTTTCAGCTTCATTATTAGTAACTAGTGGTACCCACACGGCTTTGCCCGTAATAGAAAAATTAAAAGGTCTTTTGGTTCACCTGTATATTTACAAATAATGTATGGTGAATTTTCTGGTCAATTGTAACCCATGTTACGGTTCCAAGTTATGATAATTTCGTAATTTACTCGTCCATCTTATGATAATTTTGTTCTTAAAATTGGAATAGAAAAAGAACCACACCGAATTTTCGAAAAATCGCTTTAAGGTGCACACCCCCATGCTACAAACTAACTTTGTGCTAAATGTCATGAAAATCGGCCGAACGGTGTAGGCGCTATGCGCGTCGCAGAGATACAGACATCCAGATATCCTCCGGACTTTCAGCTTCATTATTAGTAAAGATTACATTTTAATGTCGATTAAGCATTGTCATTAGTTATCGAAATATTTTGGAACTGATTATTTTAAATTTGAAAAACTACTATACCTACTATCCTAAAGTTCTACTGTTGCTTTGACACCACGATAAGTCACATTAGTTCATTTATACAAAATCTACCGAACCAATTTTCACAAAACTTGACATGTTATTTACGTTGCTATACGTAGAATGTATGTATAAAAAATGTTCATACTCTTCCTCAAATTTTATAGCCTTTAAAAGTTCCGTGTTAAATGAAGACTTAGTTAATGAAACATAATTTCGTAAAATTAAAACTATGACCCTCATGAGGGATGAGGATGAGGTGTCAGTAAATTGACACGATACGGTGTATAGTTCTGATTGCAAAAGTTTTTTCTATTTTTTATTGATCCTACCTGCTTCAGAGGTATCCTGGTGAGATGAAGAGCAGTTTTGGCGGTGTTTTCCCATTTGGTCCGAATTTTCTCGCGGTTTTGACTGACAAGCTTATCTTGATGTACATGAAATACACCGCCAGCTCAGTCATTTCCAGCCGAGGACTGCAGTTTCTTTCTTATTAGCACTCATCAGCCCGGCATAGGATTAACTGAGCTGGAGGTGGAAAACCTCTTAAGGAAGCCAAGAGTGCCAAACAAACTGGTAGCTAATACAGAATTAGCGCAGACCAGACGAGTGATCGAAGCAGTGGTTCGGTTCAACTCGAGGATTGAAGGCAAGGCATGGTATATTCAGTAAATTACCGACCCAAATAGTCAGGGCTAAAGCAGAAATACATGAAATACACCGCCAGCTCAGTCATTTCACGAAACTGCAGTCCTCGGCTGGAAATAACTGAGCTAGCGGTGTATTTCATGTATTTCTGCTTTAGCCCTGACTATTTGGGTCGGTAATTTACTGAATATTTATCTTGATGTGTTTGACAGTTTGGGCCAGTTCGAACCTCACCGTTTTGGCAAACCGAAACTTATACGAAAAAATGTATTAGCAGTTTAATGCAAAATATATATTTTTTTAAACTATCGTTCTGTTTTATCCAATGAATATCAGGAACAGCAGTGAATCATGGAGGAGCTTGTTTTGAGGGAAGCCCAAACAATGTAATACTTGTATATGGTTATAGGAGGCTGTTTCGTCATACGTACAGTAAAAGGTATTAGGGTGGTTCAAAAAAGCTTTTTTTTTCCACATTGTAGTCCTGGACACCTCCTATTTTTTAGACTTACTTCTTCTTCTTCTTCTTACTTCCGATTCCGAGTCACAACGGACTACAACTGTATTGATGTCGAGGACTGCATACTAAGTGCCTTGCCTCCATTATTTTTTATACCGATAGATGGCAGCACCATCACCGGATCGAACAGTTAATGATAATTTAGAACTAGACTAAGAGCTAATATAGCTACCTGGTGCTAGCACCCCCAGAGGTATCGTTTCACTTGGAGGACATTGAGACCACGAGCATATTAAACGTCGCCCAGTCCCCTTTAATGACGACGGTGGATCTTCGACCATCGAGGTTCGAACTCAGGACCCTCCGGCCCCGAATCCAACACTCTACCGATCGGGCTACCACGCGGCCCCTTCTTCTTACTTATCTCTCTGTTCTGAATCAGATCAGATCCATGAGGTTGTTCGCCTTAACTTCGAGACAGAAGCAGGTCTCTTCAGTAGATCCTCGCGTACCAAACCAACACAAAAAATCAGATGTTGTGCAGTGACCTCTTCAGTATGACATTTGGTGCACACTGGGAAAGTCCTATTACCATGGGAAAATCTGAGGGTTTTTAGATGGCCTGTGCTCAGGCGAGTCAAAGCAGTTCGATCCCTCCTGTCACCCTCAAATCCAAGGGAAGCACCAGGACCCTCGCAAAAATATCATGGATGCTCAGGAGGACATCTCCAAGAGCTGTTTATAGTAGCCTTACATCTGGAGTATAGTTCAAGGTACGTCAGAGGATCCCCACTATTCTGAGTCATAGTAGAGCCCTCTTTCGCCAGTCCATCCGCAGTATCGTTATAGCTTACTAATAGTATTATATGCTGTAAAAGTTTTAGCTTCTTACTCAAATTTTAAGGAGGTGCTCAATGACTCCTTAATTTAACATTAGCCATAGCATAGAAAATGCCACAAATTTAGAAACATTTAATTTCCCCAGCTGTTTTTTCGTAAATAATTATTTTATTGCAATATATATATGCATATTACTAGTGCACATTATAATATGTAGCATTGTTTTTTCAGTTCAATGTATTTTTAACTCCCCCCTCCCCCTCCCTATACTTATGAAGTTTGGGGAAGGGGATTGAGCTTCCTCTTTCAGTTGAAATAGGAAACTAAAATTCTTCCAGTATATTAATATCCATAATTCTAAAAATATTGATTGATGTCCTGTTATCTAGGAGAAACTTTTTTTTTACATGTATTTTTGAACCACCCTAATACTGTATGCATGTATAGCTGCGTCGGCTGTACTCCAGTGGCAATCAGGGGAAGAACTCGTGGCCCTGCGAAAAAGTAAAGGCTCTGTGTGGCCTCTGATGAGTCGCAAAAAGGCGATTTGAAAAGATATTAGTTTGAGCAGGAAAAATATCCCAATTTATACTTTAACTAAAATAATTGGCTCAGTGGCAAACGTCCGCACAAAGATCAGTATATTAAGACTAGCAAAAATACCCGGCGTTGCCTGGGTGTGTATTGATTATGAGAAACAATCGCTACCTTTATTCGTTTTCTGCTTTAACTGAAATAACTCAAAACACACCGCTTTGACGTGATTGAAAATCGAGCTTCCTCCTTACCCATAAAAGTAAAATGGCAATAAGTATGAAGAACGAAATAGTATTCTTTTGGAAACGAAAAAACGACATTTAAGCATATAAAAGTTTGAAGAATTTCCAAAATATGAAATTAAACTTCACTTGTTTAAAACTATTTATCTTTTTTTTTTTTTTTTTTTTTTTTTTTTTTTGCACATAGTCTAAAACCTTCTCTATATTGCTATTTAAGTACAAACGGTTTTTCAAAAATGTAGCCGCCCGTAATTCCTTACTGCGATTAAAAATATTACCAAATTTGCGGTAATCGTTTTGGGATACCTTGGATAAGGCTCCCTCTCCCTACTTTGTAAAACTTGGTGTAACAAATTTGAATCAAAGAGATACAGTCGCCAAATACTGAGATACTGCTGGTGACTATAAACTGATGCTCCCGAAATGTTTCCAAAATAAGTAGTAAAACTTGACAATTATTTGAAATTGTGTGCAAAGACAAATTAATGGACGTTTTTTGCGTTGTTTATGGACTTGCTTAATTTAGTTGGCGGATTACTTTACATTTTCACAAAAGATTTAAAAATTCTTTTAATGGCGATATTTTGGTTTGTGTGGTTAAAACCTAGAAACAGTATTGCGTAGTCTTTAGCTTCAAAAACAGCGACAGCTGAAAAAATTGCCAAATGCCTTAGCTATTGAATTCTTTCCGCAAAAAAATTATGGCTAAATTCCTGCTGGTCGATTAAATGTCCAGTAAACACAAATAAATAAAAGTAACCCTCAGTTGCGTTAAAGGGAAAAATAATCAGCCAAATAAATTTATTATTTGCCAGTCTTGTGCAAAATTCTTACTTTAAGATTTCACTTGAGAAAAGCCTTGAACAGTCAGACGAAATAGAGTAAAGAAATTTACATAGAGAGGACCCGTCTATGATAAAAAGGAGATGAAATTGAAGCTGGAATTATGGGATACAGCGGTGCAATTATCGGTGGAGTTATGATAACAACCAAATGAAGTAGCTACCGGATTGGTTTACATTTTAATTCATGTTGTAAAAAAGTGCCTCATAAACTTGCAACAATATCTAAATTTAAATTAACAACCATAATTGAGATTCAGTAATGGAATGTTTTAAATCAAAATGTATCTCAAGATATTAAGCAAGAAGCTAAGAATCTTGGGATACAGCGGTGCAACTTCCAGCTTCAATTTCTTAGTATAGCGAGGTATTTCTATGTAATTTCTTTACTGTATGGACGAAAAGCAAAAATACTCAACAATACAACAATTCTAGCTATCGACAGAGTTGAGATGATACACTAATATTGAATTGCGTTGGTGAAAGTCTTCGAACATGGAACTAACTAGTATGTTGTGGCCATCACGAAACTTTCTTCTATATTTTTCCTTTTTCTGATCCCTCCCCATGCTTGACGAGGAAGCAATATTCCTAACAAAAACAAAATTACACATGCAAAAACTTGACGACCATCCCAATGTCTGAATTATTGCAAAAGCAAAGCAAAGAGCGAAAATTGAAAGTTATTTTAAAAGCCTTGCTTGAATTAATTACAAATATTTTATTTGTTAACAAACATAAGATGGCAACAGTTAAAAATTTTAAATCATTGAGATAATATTTCCGATCATTTCCATACACATACACTCAGACTCGCCATTTCTTTGTGATTGATTGTGGAACAACGATTTTCATTTGTCTTATTTTACTGCAATGGTCTGCTTCTAAGAGCCGAAAAGTATCTTTTCAAATGATGTAACTTGTTAACATCATTTTGTTTTACACAACTGGAATTTTTCCAGATTTCGTTTGATGTTTTAAGCTATTTTTCAACGCTTAAAAAGTTCGCAAGCAAGAAGTATTGCTATGCAAGAAACAGAAACTGCCGCGCCGAGTGCGCTGTATCAAGAGACTTCTGATCCACCTCCTGGGGTGACGCTGTTGACCAGCGAGATTTGCAAATTTACCGATTGGCATTTACATGCCTACTGCCAACTTAAAGGGCTTTCTGATGAAGCTGACCACTACCTTCTGAACCTATGCTCCTTAATGAATGAAAAGAGACTGATTTTGGACGCCAACGCCTGGGCCCCTTGGGTCAAGAAGATGAACCGTCTGGCCGAAATAATGCTGGTGAAGTTCCCGCTGGATGAAGAGGGTAAAAACCCAAATTTCATTACTCTGCGGGAGTACCATAGCATGACAAATCTGCCAGGCAAAAAACCCCCTAACTTTAAGGCCACAGTGCCGTATCAAAAGAGAAAATCTACTGAAGACGGGTTTCAGAGCCCTACAAAAACCTGCAAGGTTAAAAAGAATGAGAAGGTTCAACCCTTAAAGGTTGGAAACATGTTCAATGCTCTTAGCCAGGGTGGGGGGATCTCCACCGATTTGTCTGACCCAGACATGGATACACAAGAGGAGGTTGTCGCAACCGTCCCTCCTAAAATCAAACCCATACTAGCCGTGTACCCAAAAGAATACAGGGACTTTGTCACTGGGCTTAAAACAGAGACTCAAGCTGAGTTCAAAGTAAAGGTTTCCGGAGAATTTGCCAGAATTTTTCCGGCCACTTCTGACGATCACAGAGCCATTTCGGAGTACCTGCTCCGAACTAAGATACAGCATTACGTACAGCTGGCTAAACATAATCGCCCTGTCAAAATTGTTGTTAAGGGATTGCCATTGACAACGGATAAAGATGATTTAAAGTGGGCTCTTGAAGAGCTTGGCTACGGAGTTAAGAAGGTCGCGCAGCTTGTGCGAAAGGGTTCCACTCCTTTGCCAATTTTTCAAGTTCACCTATCACACACTGAAGGGGTTGAAAAAGTCTTTGACTTGACCAACATTCTATATACATATGTCACTGTGGAGGCATATAAACCTAGGAAAGGGCCTTCTCAGTGTCACAGATGCCAGAAGTTTAACCACAGCTCCGAGAACTGTTTTATGACCCCGAGGTGTGTTCGGTGTGGGGGTGAACATCTCTCCAGTGACTGCCCGCACAAGGCTGCTAAGATGGATAAACCTATGTGTGCCAATTGCCAGGGCCCTCATCCTGCCTCTTACAAAGGATGCCCAAAATATAAAAACTTTATCAAGAAGTCCTCTAAAACTTCCCTCAACCCCAGGTCATTTACTTCCCACTCAACTAATTTCCCAGCACTCCCTAGTCAAAAACAAGCTGAGAGTAAGAGCGATGGCACTGTGAGTGCCCCCAATGCTCTCACACACTCATTCGCCCAAAAGGCCCGAGGCTCAGCCATCGCGGGAGCTTCAAACAGAGCGGCTCAAGCCACCTCTGCTAGCGACGTGAGCACTCTGGCCCTAGAGCAGCCTCGTCGCAAACCATCAACCGGTGCTTTCTCGGAAGCTGTCGGAACATGGGACTCCATTAAGGAGATCTTGGACTTTTTCAAAGTTCTGAACCTCCCTGCCATCATTAAAACTATCAAACTGGTTCTGCCTGAGATTAGAAAACAATCTGACCCTATCAATAAACTTTGGGCTCTTTTCCAAGCTTTCATGGAAAGTGATGAGTTATTTCAGCGCACATAATGGCTTTCCCCCTCGGTCTTTCTCTTTTGTCGTGGAATGCCTGCGGGCTGCTCGACAATATCACTGAACTTAGGCAGCTTGTTTATGAACAAGCGCCCGATATTATCTGTGTGCAAGAGACGCATCTTAGACCAATCAATCGTGGGATTGGGATCCCCAATTATAACTTTTACCGCAATGATCGACTTCCAGATCAAAATAATTATACTAGGGCATGGGGGGGTACCTTAATTTATGTTAAGAGCTCTATTCCACACCACCAGAACCTAACACCAAGCCTTTTGGCACTTGAAGCTACCTCTATCACAATTGCACCAAAAGGCTTTTGCCCCATCACGATTGTCTCTGCGTATGGCCTAACACTCAGACACATGAGGGCGAAAGAAAAAGTCTCGAAGCTCCTTCGAGATCTAGAAGCAGTCTTTCAATACCCTCATAGCACAATAGTTTGCGGAGATTTTAACGCACATCATACCTTCTGGGGCTGCAATGGAACCACCGCCACTGGTAGAACTATTTTTGACTTTGCCCAAAAGGCAGGAATTACCATCGTAGCTCCTCCCACACCTACACGTATCACTGTGACCAGCGCATCTACTATTGACTTTGGGATGGTCAAATTGTTTCCCTACAGTTGCGAGGTGACTTCGCTTGCAAAGCTCTCCTCGGATCACAACCCAGTCAAATTTGTCTTTGACACGGTTACAGTGAATACTGCACTTCCACATGCCTCGAAACCTGATTGGCCCAGGTTTCGTAAACTCCTGAACTCCATTCACTTTGATTTTCAGGACATCAATACTGGGACTGAGCTCGATTCTTCTGTTCACAATTTAAGTAATACCATTATTAATATCCATTCCAAAACCTCCATCCCCATTTTAAAGCAAAGCTATGCTAAGGAGCTCCCCCTCCACATCAGAAACTTAATTAGGTCAAAAAATCAGCTACGAAAAACTTATCAACTCCGCAGGGATCCTGCTTCCAAGTCCGACCTCAATAAGGCACAGGAGCTAGTTAAACAAGCAATTAAAAGGCACAAAAATGACTCATGGACTCAATATATTTCCTCCCTTACTGCAGACGACACTTCCATTTGGAAAGCCGTCAAGCGGCATCGGGGGACGTATAGACACATTCCGCCCATTAAAGGCAAAACCCTTCCAGGAGGCCAAACTGTAACTGCTGTGACTGATATTGAAAAGGCAGAACTTTTTGCCGATCATTTCGAACAGCAGTTCACACCTAACAACACCAGACATGACGAAACTGAATCACTTGTTAACATCACACTACACAATTACTTCACAAATCCACACGCTAGCAACACCCTTCAGATTCAGCCCTCAGATGTTCTAAGCTATGTCAAAAAGTGTAAGAAAAAGAAAAGTCCAGGCCTTGATAGAATCACCAACTCTCTAATTAAAAACCTGCCAATTCGTACTATTTTCTATATTACCCAACTCATCAACAAAATACTCGAGTTGGGTCACTTTCCGCAGGAGTGGAAAACTGCTATAATAATCACTATTCCAAAAAAGGAAAGAGCAACAGCGGAGCCGTCGGAATACCGACCAATCAGCTTGCTCTCTGCTCTCTCCAAAATTACTGAATTCTGCATTCTCAATAAACTTCTTGACTTTCTTGCGGATCACAACATCATACAAGCTGAACAATTCGGCTTCCGCAGGAAGTACTCTACAAACCATCAACTACTTAGAGTCACAGAACTAATCAGAGAGGCTGAAAAAAATCATCAGAAAACCATCGGGCTTTTCCTTGACATAGCGAAGGCATTCGATAGGGTTTGGATTGATGCGCTAATTTACAAACTTATACGCCTTGGGTTACCTCATGCACTCATAAACATTATCAGCTCCTATCTTATGAATAGGCACTTTATCGTTCGAGTGAGAGAAACTCTCTCAACACCTAGACACATACGGGCCGGGGTGCCTCAAGGCAGCCTCTTAGGCCCAACTCTTTACTCAATTTTCTCAAACGATATCCCACACATGGACAACACGCATCTTGCCATTTATGCAGATGACACCTGCATACTAGCCTCCGCTCAGGGACTTTATCAAGCCTTTTCAGCAATTCAAAACCACTTAACACATCTAGATATCTGGCTAAGGACTTGGAAAATCAAAGTTAATGCCAAAAAAAGTATAGCTACCTGCTTTTTTACAAGAACAACTGAGCTCCCTCCTATTAAACTGCATCTTTATACCGACCCGATTGATTGGTCTCAGCGGGCGAAATATTTAGGCATAACGTTCGACCGTAATTTAACCTGGCGACCTCACATTGAAGAGGTACGCAAGAAGTACCTCACTTCCAAAAAACCACTAAATTGTCTCCTGCACAAAAAAAGCGTTTTATCAACGGATAATAAACTGCTCATTTATAAGTCCTGCCTAAGACCCATTATTACCTATGGAGCGCCCATATGGGCGACTTCTGCAATCTCTAACTTTAACAGAGTTGAGAACTTGCAGAGAGTGATGGTTCGAGCGGCGTGCGACCCTCCCTGGTACGTCCGTACGGACAAGCTGGTGGAAGAGGTTGGCATCCCGACACTCCACAACTTTTGCAAAAAGCTCGCCAAGAGATTTCACTACAACATCCCCCGTGTTGGCAATCCACTACTTAACAACCTTCCAAATTACGATCCATTGGATCCGGCAAATTCTCGCAGGCCTCGCGCTCTGCTAGCTTAGTTTCAATTTCGAAACGGGGTGAGTGAATCCCTTATCGGGTTCATACCTCTTTTCGACTCTAGTTATTGTGCTACACTCTGGCTGGGAGCATGCTCCTATCTATTTTCATTTCACTATTTTCTTTTTAAATTTCTTATCAACATTTTATCATTGTCTTAATTTTATTTTATTTTTATTCATTCAAATAGCCTAGAAATCCCCCACGGGGAAAAAAAGTATTAAACTTTAAAAAAATATGTAGGAAGCAAAAAAAAATAATACTTAAACTCATTTAAATAAAGAACTTTAGTTGAAATTTACTTTGAAGAGCCTTCGGCTAACCATTATGGTACTCCCGTTAGAGGAAGCCACATCTCTCGTACATCCACGCAACCATCTTCTGCGCCAAAATAAAGTCATGGCCCCAACCGGGGAACTATCAACATACCACACCAGAGGATAAGGGGCAGGGCCCCAGGTGCCTCAAGCAACGAACTTATATTTCCGTGGCATTTCCATACAATTAAAATCACGAGAAATACGCAACGACAATCTATTACGATTTATCTTTCTTATTGTTGCATTAATAAAGTTATTTTTATTCGCTAAAAAATAATGATAATAAAAATAAATCAGCACCTCTTGGCGCGATTGGCGCCAAAATTGAACCAAAGCCTGTTTACATATGGATTCACATATATTCCAAATTTCAACCAAAACGTAGCATTACTTCTTGAGATAGGGCACTCACAATGGAAAAAAAGAACGGGCGATTGCGCTACCCCCTTTTTACTTTCTTCAATATATAATATATAGAAGAAAGTATTGGATTCGTGCAAATTTTCGAATTTCGAATTTTGACGGATTCGAACGTTTTGAGGTGTGCTGAGTCCATTTCGACTATTTTTGAAAAATGTCTGTCTGTCTGTGTGTATGTGTGTGTGTGTGTATGTGTGTGTGTATGTGTGTGTGTATGTGTGTGTGTGTCACGTCTGTGTGTGACCAGTTTTTTGTGGCCGCTCTACAGCAAAAACTACCGCATGAAATCGAACGAAACTTGGTACACATATGTGCCCCTATGTGAACTTGTGCCCATTGGTTTTTGGCGCGAATTCCTCCAAGGGGGGTGGAGCAATGGGACGTTTTTTGAGTTACGCGTGATTGCTATTCCTCAGGAAGTAACTGGCGGAATCAAACAAAATTTGGTCCATATGTTGCCAGTAACAGGAACAGGTGCTGATTCAATTTTGGTGTCAATAACTCAAACGGGGGTTGAGCTATAGAACGTTTTTTTGTCGTCAATTGTGACTGCTGTATCTCAAAAAATAATGAACGGAATTAAAGAAAAATTTATCGGCAAGTAGCCCTTAGTGGGTATAAGAGCTGATTTTATTTTGGTGTCAACAGCTAGAAAGGGAGCAGCGCAATCACCCGTTCTTTTTTTTTCATTGTGAGTGCCCTATCTCAAGAAGTAATACTACGTTCTGGTTGAAATTTGGAATATATGTTAATCCATATGTAAACAGGCTTTGGTTCTATTTTTACGCCAATCGCTCCAAGAGGTGTTGATTTTTTTTTTTTTTTTTTTGCGAATAAAAATAGCTTTATTAATGCAACAATAAGAAAGATAAATCGTAATAGATTGTCGTCTGCGTATTTCTCGTGATTTTAATTGTATGGAAATGATCGGAAATATACGTTCGGATAAATCTGCAACGGTCTACCACTGACGTCACAGCTACGTTGCCTTCTGATGTCATCGGAATGGGTGGAGCTACGTTTTCTTCAGCCAGTCTGAAATAAGCGGATTACGTTATTTTATTCTCGCATTTTTTTTTTTACTCATTCTTTTCCTTCTTTTTCTTATACTTTTGTAATTTTAATGATACGACAATGATGTGACACCTATTATTTCCACAAGAAATAAGAGATGTGCGCATGGGTGCCGGCAAGGAGGGGGGGGGGGGTACAAGGAGGATTTCTTATACTCATGGCTTTTGAAAAAAAAATCAAAAATCAATTTTCAAAAGAAATTTTTTTTATATTAACTTTTTTTCTAGTTATTTATAAGAAACTTAAACATAAATCACTAGGTTTTCTTTTATAATTAGGTGTTTATAGCATTTTTAGGGGCATTCTTCATCCTTGACTTATAAAAACTAAATTGGATTAGTTAAACATATTGAAAAATTACAAAAAAAACTTAAATGACTGCAAAATAACATCACGCTTAGTATTATTCCATCGCTTATGTTTACCAGAATTGGCAAGAAGGTGCCCACCCCCTCCCGTCGACTTTAAAAAATGAAGTTGCAATAATTTAAAAACAAAAACTTTTAATGCTTTTAAAATATTTTTAAGCATGTTTTTAATGATTATTAATACTAAATAAGAAAGAAAGCAAAAATAACTGCATTTTAAGCAAAGGGCAAATACAAAACTGAAAAAATACTGTGATCAGAAAAATGTAATTTTTGAACTTAATAATTAAATAGAAATTCGTCTTAGAAGTCGCTTCAAGATAAATTAAATGAATAAATAATTATTCACATAATTTTTTAAAAATTGGAAAATAAATAAATAAATAAAAATTAATTTTAATTTTGACTATGTCCTTTCGCAATCACGAGTTTGTGTGTGCATGTAGGCGTGTGCGTGTAAGTCTATCTTCAGGCATGTAGTTGTGCAGGCGTGTATATGTAGGTGTGTGAGTGTGTATGCAGGCGTGTGTGTATGTGCAGGCGTGTGTATGTGTGTGTGTGTGTGCAGGCGTGTGTATGTGTGTGTGCAGGCGTGTGTATGCGTATATAGGCATCTGTGTGTGTGTGTGTAGGATATAGATGCAACCTGGAGACGGTGCCCGCTGGTGTAGCAGTATGGGGAGGGGGTGGCCAAGGTGGAGTCCCTCCAAAAATCCACCGGTGGGGGCAAAAATAAAATCAAAGGACGGACGGACGCCCAAAATGGTCAAGTGAGAACAATAAGCAATTCGCAATTGCTGAATTTAAAAAAAATGTTAAAAGAAAAAAGTTTACATAAATATGTTTTTGCAATCGCGGTTGTTTATTGTTTTTACTTGACAATAGTTGATTTCCTTTGATTTCATGTTTCTATGCTTATGATGCAAACTTCTCTGGTCCTCGGGCCTCCGCAAGCATGTCCCTTCTCTTCAGGTGGTGGCACGTCCATGTCCTCTGGTCCTCGGGCCTTCGCTAGCATGTTCCTTCCCTTGGATGGTAGCGTCCATGCACCTCGAAACCGAATTATTTATTAACGACCTTTTCGACTTCACTCATCCTTTTTAAGCGACAAACAGTATCCAGCACGCAAAATCCAACACATAACATCCAGTATCCAGCCCCAGGCATTCATTTGAATTTTGATGTCAAGAATTCAAATTACAGCGCTGCGGTAAAATCCATTAGTAGAAAAAGAAGCCCATTGAGTAGGGTCCCCAGGTAAATGATACAGCTACCTATACATGTTCTTAACATGTGGCCGTATTCGCCTGATCGGTAAGGCGTTGGATTCGCAACTGCAGGGTCGCGGGTTCGATACAGCTGGTCGGAGATCCTCCGTGTGCGCTAATGGTGACAGGTTCACGTTACGTTTAATCAGTCGTGATCACGGAGACCTCCAAGATTCCATTCCAAATCGATGTCTCCGAGGGCGCTGGATCAGGGATTGCCCGGCTCCTGGTCTGGATCAAAAAACTTAACTGCTTTCAGGGTCCCATCTGACCAATGAAACCATGTGTAAGCGGTAGGTACTGGGACATGGGCGCCCATATGCATACTTTTAAAGGGGGGGGGGCTCAGATATTTTCTTTGTGGTTTAGCTGGATATTTTCCCCATAGAAACCGATTTCAGTGCAAATTAGACTTATTGAAGTGTGGCATTTTTAATAAATTATTCATTGATGGCTAGAGACGAAATGTTTTTACATTTTTGCAAAGAAAAAAGTACTAAAAGCAAGGAGGTTCCAATATCTAGGGGGAGGGACTTGAGCCCCCACTTGCCCTCCTATATGGGCACCCTTGACGGGGGAGCCTGAAGTGTAGGCTAGTGTTATTTAACATGTTGACTACGGAGGTATTGTTATTTCTGCTACTTTAATCTGTTATTAACCTATTACCAAGTATTTGCTAGAGAAAAAAAAGTTACCTTTCCATTTCATTTCATTCCCTCTCCCCCGAAATTTTGTAATCTTTTTTAATTCGATCCTATATTTACAAGTTTATTCATTTAAAAAAACGCATTGCTAGCTTTATATCCTAGAAATAAAAATCAACAAAACTTATGGACTAACATTTGGCACTGGGGTGCTAAAATCAGATGTTCCGGTCAGCCGAACGCGCAGCCCCTAGTGTTTAGATTCCACGCACGCTTGGTACTCGTTTTATCGACCAACTAAAGAAATGAAAGGCCGAGTTGACCGCGCCCAACCTTGGCATAGAACCCGGGTCTGCAGCGTAGCGAAACGAGCAGGGGACTCTTATTCAAGTCATCCTAGTTTATTCTATAAAATAATACAAAAAAACCGAAACTTTGTCTTTTTTTTTTTTTTTTTTTTGTCAGCCGTTTTATTTCCCGGACTCTTAAAACCTGTTGTTCCCCATAAACTTAGCTATTAAATTACCGCATTTAGCTATTAAATTTTATTTAATAGCTAAAATAAAAATATAATGGTTGAGTAACTTGATAAACTTATTTTGACAATCGCCACCCCCTATTTTAAACCTTTAATAATAATATTAAAGAGAAGTAACCCAATGTATTTTGGTACAAATAAAGAGATTTTTACCGGATGTCTTTACATCCAAAAGTTCACAAGCACAACTTTGAATTGAAAAAGGGTCTAGAAACCCCGAAACACGTGTATTCAACAATCTTTTTATTTTTGCTAATAAACGTTAGATATTTCCTGTTATTTCTCGGCTCAAAGGAATTAAATTATTTCTTAACAAAAAAACTCGTACTTTTTTCCCATTCTTCTTTTTTCGTATACCGTTTTATTTTACAAAAACTTAAAACCTATTTTTCCCCACAAAATGTTTACCCTTAAATAGCTAAAATAAAACATATTTTGGTAAAAAACTTGAAAAACTAATCTTGATACCTCCTCCCCCCTCCCATTTTTCGAATAAAATAATCATATCTTTTAGAACGCCAAATTTATATGTATCTTAAAAACAAATAATATTTTAATTAAATATGAAGTAAAACCGTTATTGCTTTAAAAAATAGACTCCCTTTCTGTTTTATATCAATAACAAAAAGGAAATAAAGATAAAAAGAGAAATAAATAAATAAAAAATAAGATCGAAAAGCGAAAGGGAAAAAATATCAAAAGCGAAAATCAACTAGCAAAAGAAACGATGTGACGTCAGAAGGTTACGTAGCTCCACCCATTCTTGTGACGTCAGAGGTAGACCGTTGCAGATTTATTCGAACGTATATTTCCTATCATTTCCATACAATTAAAATCACGAGAAATACGCAGACGACAATCTATTACGATTTATCTTTCTTACTAGCTGCGTGCCCGGCGTTGCACGGGCTACCTAAAAAATGTAAGAGCAGTCCAGTTGATGCTTTTGTAGTACACTGACACTAGTTTCTAACGCGTTAAGGAATAAATAAATGCGCGTAAAGCAAGGTTTGCAAAACACCAGTAAAACATATTTTTGCCAAAACACCTCATCAACGTTAATAATCGTTATCAATGATACAAGTTATGAGTACATTTTCAGTCAGCACAAAAGGGGAAAATATATGCATTATCAACTACAATCTTTACTCACGTTAAACTGAATTACATCTGATAGACTATATCGGAAATATTTATGCACAATATCAATCCGCTTTTTACATAAAATAGTCTACTACCCGGCGTTGCCCGGGTGTTTATTAATGCAACATACCACTCAGATAAATATTTGGATGGATTCTATCCACATGGTCGTACAAGAATTACATCAATCCGTTTTCCATTTACAAACCCTCAAAGAACTCAAATAACTTGTAAATCACTCATTTACTTTACGACGTGCACGGTCCTCCTCGAAAATGAAAGTTATGTCATGTGACGCGTATTTAACAATCAGGCTTGAACAAAAAAAAACAGCAAAATTTTGCTGCAGATTACGGCAAAATAATCGAAAAGTAAACAACTTAAACACCCTGATTACAGGAAAAGCCTTAAAACAAAAGCCTAATTTTATTTCTTTATATTCGAGAAAAAAAATTGCAACAGATGTTTCTTTTCAATGATTTTCTTCACGCTGTAAATTTTAATAAAAGCGTTCATCCGGAAAGTTGAGTTGAAGCACTGAATAATAATTTGAATGGAGGAAAGCCTTCGAAAAATATGGATTTTATTTTGAAATCTAAGAGTCATAATTAATAATTTTTAATTGATATCTCCGCTAATTATTATCGGAGGATTATGTTAAATAGCCAAACATGAAGACGGGAAGATGACGAATCCATCGATACCTGGTTCGATGGTCAGTTCACTGTCGTTCGGGAGAAGAAGCTTGGACATAGATAGATAGATAGATACTCAGATTTTATATGTATAAGATTGTTGCATTAATAAAAATATTTTTATTCGCAAAAAAAAAAAAAAAAAAAAAAAAAAAAAAAAATCAACACCTCTTGGAGCGATTGGTGTCAAAATTGAACCAAAGCCTGTTTACATATGGATTCACATATATTCCAAATTTCAACCAGAACGTAGCATTACTTCTTGAGATAGGGCACTCACAATGGAAAAAAAAGAACGGGCGATTGCGCTACCCCCTTTTTACTTTCTTCTATATCTAATATATAGAAGAAAGTATTGGATTCGTGCAAATTTTCGAATTTTGACGGATTCGCATAGGCGGATTTAGAACCGAGTTCCTGGGGGGGCAGGATTTTTTTTTTTTTTTTTTTTTGAGCAACATTTTAAATTGCCCCCCCCCCCATGTTTTTGGTCTGTTTTCCCGCGATGCATAAGGCCATGCTTTTACTCTTCTTTGGTGTGTCGTTTTCATTAATCTGTGTTTTCTTGCTATCCTTTTTTGAATTGACCTTAAGAGAGGTGACTGGTATCAAGAGAGTGACGCAGGGCTCCCTTTTAAGTGGGATAAAGAATATCTCCAAATTTAGGGGGTCCGGGGGTTTCTCCCCCGGAAACTATTGTACAATGGATGTAAAAGTGTGCATTTTAAAACCTAATAAGGGTTTTTTTTTTTTTTTTTTAAGTTTTATGATTTAAATGTGCTTTGTGATGTAAGTTAATACTTTAAAAGAAATGCTGTACAGGATTAGAAAATATGTAACATGAGAGTAACATACTACTTATTAGAACAATTCATAATTTATACAATTGATAAGAAATAAAATCGAATCACACTTTGCTTAGGAGTTTCAAAGACTTGTCTAATTATTTTCAAGGTTTGGTTGGTTAGATTGGATGTTTTAGCCCAAGAGCCGTAGTAGGTTATACTGTGCCAATTTTTTTCAAGGATTTTAGAACATTTAATAATTTAAGGCACTTCATTTGCACTTTCCAATCTCTGAAATTAAGTACTAGATTATACAGTTGTACAGTATTATTCAAACTTTGTAAAAAAAAAAAAAAAAACAGCTATTTTAAGTTTAAAAGAAAAAATAAACTATAGAATTCTCTCATTACAACAACCTTTTTTTTAATTATAAGCAGTGCAGAAAACGAAAAGGAATAGAGGTAGTGTATCATTTTTTCCGGGCTAAACGGATTAACAATATTCAGTAGAAGCAAGATAAAAGCGATCAATACAAAAGAATTTCCAAAATACTGCATTCGGGATTAAATAAATAGCAAGATATGAAACATGAGTCACAAAAATTTATTTCAAGTAATATGTTACATACGAAAAAACCATGATTTTTACACTTTTGATGCACGATGTAGCAAGGAGCTAAATTTGACATCTTTTGGTATTCCTCCCCTATTATTTGTTAGAAATTTAAAATTTAAGGTTTGTAGCCACGCTTTTCCAAATATTCAAGGTTTTCAAGCACTTGAAGATGAAATTAGTTTTTTCAAGCACTTTCCATTTCTCAAGGAACAAATCATGCAATTTTTTACGAGTTACGGACCCACTTCAAAGCATTGGCCCGAAGCTATAGCTTGTTTATCTTATAGGCAAATCCGGCCCTATTACCTGCAGATTTTTGTAATTTTTACGAAAGTTCATCAGTTTTTACGGTTAAAGGATTTTTACAATTTTACCAATCTGAACGTGTGAATCCAGAAACTTCTTCAAAATCTTTCCTCTGTAACAACACAAAACATCTAGTTTTTGAAATCACTCAAATTGAAAATAAACATTCTGAAAAGAAAGAAAACAAATCATAATGAGCAGATCGTTCTATTAGCGCAAATGGGGGAGGGGGGGGTTCCCTTTGTTTTAGGTTCTAATTTAAAAATAATCGTCAATTATTATAAGTGTTGCAGCTAAATGCATAGCTCGTTTTGTCTATTTTCATTTGTATACTTGCCCAAATGGTTTTCAGTCTAAAATAGTGAATTTAGGCATATTTTCAGCACCCCAGTGACAGCTGTACTATTTGTATTTAATGTTTTTTTTTTCTTTTCTCCCATCAGAAAAGGACATTCACTATCCTCTTCATTTACATTGAACTATTCAAAAAAAGAAAAAAAAAAGAAAGATTTTTTGTTTTAAGATTTTGGAAGATGTGTTGTTACTATTAAAAGTCCTTCCAAAACTGGGGGGCATTGCCCCTATGGCCCCCTCCTATAAATTCACCCATGTCCTTCTGAACTAGTCAAAAAAGAAAAAAATAATGTTAAAATTTTTTTGGAAGATATATTGTTACTATATAAAGTCCTCCCAAAACTGGGAGGGGGGGCATTGACCCCCTCTGCCCCCCCATAAATCCGCCCATGCGGATTCGAACGTTTTGAGGTGTGCTGAGTCCATTTCGACCATTTTTGGAAAATGTCTGTCTGTCTGTGTGTGTATGTGTGTGTGTGTGTGTCACGTCTGTGTGTGACCAGTTTTTTGTGGCCGCTCTACAATAAAAACTACCGCATGAAATCGAACGAAATTTAGTACACATATGTGCCCCTATGTGAACTTGTGCCCATTAGTTTTTGGCGCGAATTCCTCCAAGGGGGGGTGGAGCAATGGGAAGTTTTTCGAGTTACGCGTGCTTGCTATTCCTCAGGAAGTAACAGGCGGAATCAAACAAAATTTGGTCCATATGTTGGTATTAAAAGGAACAGGTGCTGATTCAATTTTGGTGTCAATAACTCAAACGGGGCTTGAGCTATAGAACGTTTTTTGTCGTCAATTGTGACCGCTGTATCTCAAGAAATAATGAACGGAATGAAAGAAAACTTTATCGGCAAGTAGCCCTTAGTGGGTATAAGAACTGATTTTATTTTTGTGTCAACAGCTAAAAAGGGGGTAGCGCAATCACCCGTTCTTTTTTTCCATTTTGAGTGCCCTATCTCAAGAAGTAATGCTACGTTCTGGTTGAAATTTGGAATATATGTGAATCCATATGTAAACAGGCTTTGGTTCAATTTTGACGCCGATCGCTCCAAGAGGTGTTGATTTTTTTTTTTTTTTTTTTTTTTTTTTGCGAATAAAAATATTTTTATTAATGCAACAATAAGAAAGATAAATCGTAATAGATTGTCGTCTGCGTATTTCTCGTGATTTTAATTGTATGGAAATGATATAGTCCAGGATCTGAAGGGGGTTGAGCATACATGGAAAGTCTGACGCAATATTATTTCTGATTATTGTTACAGGCACGATGGTGATTATGAAACCACATGTCGTCGCCCCCCTGGGTGGTCGACAACCCCGGGGGAGGGGGAAAGCAGTGGGGGGAGCCGTTTACTGAAATACTCATAACTCGCGAACTATTTGAGATAAAATACTGAAAAAAGTTGCAATCGACGCAACAAAACAAGGGCTTTATAAAAGCTAAATATGATTATGGACCTATCTTTGTTGGTTTCTGAGTAAAATTCCATTTTTCGCAAGCAAGCAAAATTTTTGAACAAAATGTGCAAGACAAACTTTTTTTGACCAAAAAAAATTCCAAATCAAAGTTGTTTGATTTTTTTTTTTTGAAGTAAAGTCCTAAATATCATTATTCAGTTTGTTAAAACTATTTAAGTACTGTTAACGCGTTGAAAAACAAAATGACAGTAGCAAGCTCGAACACTTTTTGTAGCATACTATAGTTCAGGATTTGAAGGGGGTTTTGAGCATGTATGGAAGACCTGACGCAAAATTGTTTTTGATTATTGTTACAGGCACTATAGTGATTATGAAAACACATGTCGTCGTCCCCTCCGCGGTCGACATCCCCGGCGGTGGGGGAAAGCAGTAGGGGGACGCCATTTACTAAAACACTCATAACTCACGAACCGTAGGAGGTAAAGCACTAAAAATGTGGCAAAAGATGCAACAGAGCAAGGGCTTTAAAATCCTATATATGTTTATAGTTCTATCTTTGTTGGTTTATAAGTCCTTTTTTTTAGCAGCCATGCAAAAATTTTGAATAAAATACGAAAAGCTTTTTTTCCAAAGATAAGTTCCTTTTTAAAATTATTTAACCGTTTAGGGAATCAATAAAATCTGAAACTTCATCATTCAGTTTGTTTAAAACTACTTAATTATTACCAATGTGAGCGTTAAAAAGCGAAATAGAAAACTACCTAAGTTAACGCATTGAATAAAATGGAAGTATGCTAAGGAGAAAAAAATGGCCTTATTATCCTTATGACGAACTGTTCATTCTTCAGTTTACAAACTTATTGTAATTGCAAAGTATTCAATTATGGCTTTAACTTGTTATATACTGCTTTAAATTTGAGATGAACTAGGGAACCAGGCCCACAGTAGTTTCAATTCAAATATAATTTTGATTTATTTCTATTAATTTATATTTTCAATTTGCACAAAAGAATATTGCGGGTATTGTTTTGCGGATATTGTTTTTTATAATTTACCCAACAAAGAACAATGGTGCAAGAAATAATATGTTCTTAATAAATATAAAAAATGAGAAGCATCTTTGAGCTTTTATGAAAACGAATATAAATACAAAATTATACACTAGAGTTCTAAAAAAACTAATTAAATAAAATTAGTAAAATAATGCGTATTAAAAAATAATTCCAGAATATCAATATGCATACATAAAGCATTAATATATCAGAAATTCTGAAAGCTGGATCATACTCTTTTTTTGTTGACTTGTAATTGTTCTGTTGAATCGTTCTCTTCCGAGTATTTTGTAGTTTATGGGTTTTTGCTTTAGCCGTAATAGCACAGTATTTACAGCAAGATGAATTATTAATCAAACATTTACAAGATTATTTACAGTTCTTGCCTGCGCAGGGTGGAATTAAACTCTCTGGTAACACTGGCTGCATCATAAGGTGTGGGGCTTTATTCTTTTATTTTCATTCAAGTAAAACCCAAATTTGGTTACATCTAAAGGCAGTGCTAAAGTACAGGGGAATTGTTTCAATAGTATAGTTGAGCAATACTTCTTAGCACATGTTGGAAAGAATTCCATGAGCATGGTAGAGAGCTGATATTATATTTATTTCTGATGGAAATGACAAGAAATTATTGTGTAATGGTTTCATTCGCAAGAAATACCTATTTTCTTGACAATTTTTTTTATAATACAGCTTTTTACAGTTGAAATTCTGAAGCACTCAGATATTGTTTTAATGATAACTCTAGTGTACAAAAAAGTTTCCGACTTTTTTGGTAAAGAGAAAGCATACTTTTTTGTTCCTATTTTTCTTGTTGAATCGCAGTCGGAAAATGTATCAAAAGCTTGTAAAATTTTAAATGTTTTTTCCCGTAAGTGCTCCTGAAGATAGATGCCATCCTAAAGCTCTTTTTCTTTCCACAACATCAGCACATGAAAGGGCAAAATCCTGTCCTTTAACAAAGATTGCCAATAAGAATTCATTAGTTTCTGATCTATAAACTATTAGTTACTTTTTCCCCTATTCTGCACTGAATCATATGCAGGAAGATAAGAGTCTGTTGCGTGCTTCGTCCTAGTTGGACTCGGACATTTCAGAGAAATTTATTACTTGGCTCTCAGATTTTAAATAATCATTTTCGTTTTCAGAGTTACTAGACACCAAAAGCTGATTGGATGCAGGAACGGATATGTTACATATTACATACTCTTAAATGTACTTTTAAGGATTTCTTTTTATTTTCAGGAATGGCTATGACACGAAACCACTGGTTTGGTACGTAGTGATTTTTTTTTATAAGCGAATGAGACTTGCCTGAACTTCTGGTTTTCAAGTTATGAAAACGACAGTGAGATGTACCGATCGTGTTTAAGGTCCACTCGTGTAGTTTGACTATTGGAGAGAAAATTTAATTATTTTTGATTTGGAGACCTGCAAAATCTTGCTGCATTTGAAAGTAGTGTTTGGGACATTATGGACCAGAGTCATTTCATCGATAACTTGAACTTTGTTCTTAAAATAGAGTGCTTCTTCTAGAGTTTTGCTGAAAGATGTATCATTTTCAATTACATTCACGAAATCGGACCTCTCGCTTTGCTTCAGTGAACCATTCTGATGAACCTAACCTAGCATTGGGCTTATTGTATGGGAATGATTTTTAGATGTACTAACATCACTTTTGAGCTAACATTTCCCAGGTTAAAGGTTTTTTTTTTTTTTTTTGCTGTTCTGCACTCGCTATTGAAGACATTGCCATTACAGGACTTCTCCGGATAAGAGTCTATTCACATTTTCTTTAACGTTCCAATGAAATTTTGATGCTGCTTATGTGGCAATAGCCTCGCTCAATATGTTTCATAACTCAGGTGTGAAATCTGCAAAAACGGTTATCCTGATAGTTTATCCTTTTCGTAATTACTTCGTACTTGCAAACTTTCATGTTTTAATTCTTTAAAAAGGGCTATTGTGACCCATACTAAGCAGCTATAATGCGTTAAAGGTTAAATAATTAAGTAATTACTTAACTGGGACATTGTTTTGATAATATTACGAAATAAAACCGCCAAAACATGGTGAGCCACAAAATTTTCTTTGGTTTATATCGAGTCTTCAAGGTACATTCCGCAAACTTTTTTTTTTTTTTTGTGAATTTCCTCAAATTCTTTTTGAGCTTGCTTTTATTTCACTTTTCAACGCTTTGATAATAATTAAGTAATTTTAAACAACTGGATAATGGTGTTTCAAATTTTATTGGTTCCCTAAGCAGTTAAATAATTTCGATAATTTAAAAAAAAAATGCGTATTTTATTCAAAATTTTGCTTGTTTGTGAAAAATAGAATTTTACTCAGAAACTAACAAAGATATGATCATAGTCATATTTAGCTTTTATGAAGCCTTGTTTTGTTGCGTCGATTGCCACAATTTTCAGTGTTTTATTTCAAATAGTTCGCGAGTTATGACTGTTTTAGCAAACGGCTCCCCCCCTCCACTGTTTTCCCCCTTCCCCGGGGTTGTCGACCACCCAGGAGGGCGACGACATGTGGTTTCATAATCACCATCGTGCCTGTAACAATAATCAGAAATAATTTTGCATCAGGTCTCCATGCATACTCAAAACCCCCCTTCAGATCAGGAACTATACTGCAAATCGTGTTTGAGCTTGTTACTGTCATTTTGTTTTTCAACGCGTTAACAGTACTTAAATTGTTTTAACAAACTGAATAATGATATTTAGGACTTTATTTGAAAAAAAATCAAACAATTTTGATTTGAAATTTATTTTGGTCAAAAAAAGTTTGTTTTGCGCATTTTATTCAAACATTTTGCTTGTTTGCGAAAAATGGAATTTTACTCAGAAACCTACAAAGGTAGGTCCATAATTATATTTAGCTTTTATGAAGCCCTTGTTTTGTTGCGTCGATTGCCACTTTTTTCAGTGTTTTATCTCAAATAGTTCGCGAGTTATGAGTATTTCAGTAAACGGCTCCCCCACTGCTTTCCCCCCTCCCCCGGGGTTGTCGACCACCCAGGGGGGCGACGACATGTGGTTTCATAATCACCATCGTGCCTGTAACAATAATCAGAAATAATATTGCGTCAGCCTTTCCATGCATGCTCAACCCCCTTCAGATCCCGGTCTAATAGGAAATATTATCTCAATGATTTAAAATTTTTAACTGTTGCCATCTTATGTTTGTTAACAAATAAAATATTTGTAATTAATTCAAGCAAGGCTTTTAAAATAACTTTCAATTTTCGCTCTTCGCTTTGCTTTTGCAATAATTCAGACATTGGGATAGTCGTCAAGTTTTTGCATGTGTAATTTTGTTTTT